>NC_081416.1:188423159-188575659 GCF_949786415.1 Peromyscus eremicus | reverse complement strand
AGTAATTGTGAATTTCTAACCTGAACCCTCAAGTTAGTGCTGTTTTAATCTCCCATAAAGCCTTTTTTATTGTCCAAATATACAATAGTTTGGTGGTAATTTACAAGTTGGAAGAGTCTTATAGTGTTTATAGAAAAATCGAAATTCTCATCTTTTGTTTAATTCAATTGTGACCCTCAGTTTCCCTTATAATTTGATAAAAATATACTATCAGAAGATAGACAGAAGTCTATTACAGTGATTCTCATGCTCAAAACTTCATGTTACCTCTACAATAATTGATATATGTCTCTCAATATGAAAAGAGCCAATACTTTTGGTCCATTATACATGATTTTTTTCTTTTAGTTTTTGAATTTATAATATAATAGCATCATTTCCCCTTTTCCTTTTGTCCCTTTAACCTTGCTCATATACCTGTCCATTACTTTATTCTTTGCCTCTTTTATTCACTAATTGTTATTGTATGCCTATATATACACATATATACATACATATTCTTAAATAAAACCTGCTGTGTTTTTATGTTACTTTTATGTATGTTTTCAGTCCTCAGGTAATTGGGTGACAGCTGTTGAGTGTCCAGTGTCCCCACTCTGTCCTGTGGAATTAGGGAGATTGCACCCCACCATGACCTTCACTGTCTGTGGTAGACTCCCCATGAACTGGACGTTAGCTAGGCACATTCAGTCCAGTCTGGTTTGGTAGGAGGCTTCCCCTTTCACTTTGGGTGGATGCACCGGGGGAATCTGGTGCCCTTTTCCCCTCTGAATAAAACCTGTCAACAGGTTCAGAATTCATTCTGGTTTTCCAGAATTCATTCTGGGTTTCCTCTTGGTGACTGAGCCCTGGGTGAAAACCCCCTTCCTCCTAGAGACCTTTCCTCAGCCCCTAGAGACATAGGGAGACCTTGTTTCTTGACTTTGGCCCACCTACCACTAAGGGTGATGGGTTCTGCCCCCTCCTTTCTGACTGACTAAACTTTAAGATGTCTCCTCCGGAATCTCAAATGGCTAGAAACTCTCAGACATCAAATTTCCTAAGGTGGTTCAATATAGTACCTAAGCTCTATATCCAATAAATAATCAATATAAATGGTCACCTAAGAGCTCTTTGGATCCTAAAATTCTTCAGGGACTTTACAACTTTTTTGAGTGCAAAGGACAATGGAAGAAGACCCTTGTGTCTCTGATTTTTCCTTCCTCCACTCCGCACCCTCCCTGTATGTGTGCTGCTCACCATCCCACGCCCCCTTGCTTTCAAGTCCTCAGCCACTCTCCCTGATTCTTCTGTTCCTAAAATTGAAGCCTTTCAATCTAGCCGATAAACCCCGTCCTCCTTCTTATCATCAGTTGCCTTCTGAACAGGCTCCTTCCTCTGCCACCCTCCCCACTCCTTCATCCATGTGACTCTCTAGCCACCATTGGTGATGGAAACACTCTGCCCCAACCTAAAAACTCATATTAATCATGCACATTAGCCCCCCACAAAAACTTTAGCAACTGAATGTGTCTCTGCTTTCTCTTCTGTCTGCCCCCAAGCCCTCTGTGTGACTCATATATTCTATGAACTTTGTAACCTTCTGTACCATTTTTTGGTCTTTTTAATCCTCTCTGTGCTGCAGGAATACTTACTGCAAGGCCCTCCATGCCCACCAGCTGCTCTGCTGCCCGTACATCCAGCCCTACCCCCTTCTCCATCCAGCACATGATGCCACAGAGCCAGTCTGATTTCCAGCTTCAGTCTGAGCAGTGATACCATAGACCACAGTCCTCAGACTGGAGCTGCTATACCCACTCCTAAAGTCCCCACTGTTCACAGGTGCCATAGTCCCTGCTTCCTTTCAGCCTTTGCCCCAAGCTCTGGTGATGCTCCAGCAGTGCCCTGCTACTCCTAATAATCCATCCTTCTCCTTGCCATTGGGCTGGTCCACACTCATTCCCAGGTCAGCCCCTCCAACTCTGCAAGGTTCAGCCTGGCTTGGTGGGTAGATACCAGTGTTCTTGTATAGAGCACATCAGCCTCTCCAACACTCCTTAACAACCAGTCACTCTCTTCCCTCCTGGAACTTCTGCAGCATACTTAGACCCATATAGGGCACTGAAACCCCGATGCCATCTCTCCTGCCTCCTCCGTGGCTGTGGGTCCCAGAATTGCTCCAGCTGCACAATTCCAACAGCCCTTCCCTCTCTCCTTGCTGCCATCCATCTAAAAAGCCCCCTCCCTTCTTTCCAACACCACCCACCCCTCAGCCATAAAACCAAATTCCCCACCCATCTGGCCACTCTTGCTGCCATGTCAGCTCTTCCTCCAGTGTTACACTGTTACAGCTTTGTCCAGTAGCTTGCTGCCTTTGCTCCCCACTCCCTTCTCAAAGCCAGCTTCTCCACTGTTGATGACCAAGTAAGCAAGTAAGCTACAGTACAATTCACAGCCTTTTAATAACACCTCCCTCCACCAAGACCCTTAAAACTCTCCCAAATTATTAACTCTTGTCCTGGTGCTGCCTTCAGTTTGAACCTAATCATACAAAAACTGTGGTATTCTGTATGTTCTGTAGTGACAAAAATGTGCTACATTTATGGTTTATGTTCTTTTTCCTCAAGTTCTAATCTTACACCTATATTAACTTATTATGAAAAGTTAAAGATAATTAAAACATACGTGTTAATTATCAATTACCTCACACAAAATCATATTCTGTAATCTGGTCATAAGTATACTTATAGTCATAATTAATTACAAAAATAAGCTTTTTAGCCTTTATACATATATGAAAATCAGGTATGCTAGATAGATACTTGTTCCTGAAACTCCTCAGAGTTCTGTGAGAAGGCCGGGCAAATATCATGATAGGCTCCTAATAACTCAGATAAGAATGTGGCCTCAGAACCTGCTCCTTGAAACTGAGCAGACAGTTTCTGAGGAAGCCGCAAACAAAGGGCAATCAATCACCCACCAATACCCCTGACAGTGAAGATGAGGAGAAATGCATGTACCAGGCCTGTGCCAACACCCACCACAATAGCTCAAGATAATAGCCAAATAAGGACAAAGCCTGGGACTTGTCCATGTCTGCTCCCAATTGGAAAAGCTATACCCTTAGCCAGCCCCTGCTAGCCATAGCCAATTAGAAATGTACTGACATAATTGCCACTCACTTAAGCCAATTATAGAGAAAATGAGCTAACCGCCTTAGAAATCCTTTCAGCTGTGTAAAAAAGGAGACTGCAAGCTTCTCCCAGGGTCACCCAGCATTTTGCCTTTGTGTCAGATGTGCAGCCCCAGCACACTGGTACCTTTACTCTCCAGATAATAAACACTCTCACTGACTGCATATGTGGATGGTGGTCTTTTGTGGGGCTTCTCCAGGACCCTAATAATCTGCTAAATATGGCATTTATAATGCTCATTTAAAAACTTCCCACAATAAACAGAGACCCTCCCCCACCCAACAACAACAACAAAAAAGTGTTATGGTCTTCAAAGAAGACAGATAGAACACTGTGCCAAGGACTCTACCCAGTCTGTGGTAACACTAACCACTGGGAAAAACTGCACCATGCCTCACATGTCACCAGGAACCAGCACAAACTGTGTGTCGTGGTATTTTGTTCCCCAAAATATTTAATATACTTATCTGGGGTCAGAGAATAGAAAAGCCACAAGATACTTAGGCTAGAAAATGTTAGCATACACCTTTAATCCTAGCATTCCAGAGACAGAAATCCCTCCGGATCTCTGTGAGTTCAAGGCTGCATTGGAATCAGCCAGGCATGGTGTCTCACGCCTTTAATCCCAGAAAGCAGCCTTTAATCCCAGGGAGTGGTAGTAGAAAGCAGAAAGGTTTATAAGGCATGAGGACCTGAAACTAGCAGCATTTTGCCTGGTTAAGCTTTTGGCTGGTTAAGCTTTCAGGCTTCTAGCAGCACTTCGGCTGAGAGCCATTGGGTTGAAGACATAGAGGCTTCCATTCTGAGGAAACAAGACCAGCCGAGAAGTTGGCCAGGTGAGGTTAGCTGTGGCTTGTTCTGTCTCTCTGACCTTCCAGCATTCACCCCAATAACTGGCCTCAGGTTTGATTTTATTAATAAGAACTTTTAAGATTCATGCTACAACTGTGGACACTTCTGGATTGTCTTCTGTACTCTGTCTCATCAAAATAAGGTCAATTTTTAGAAGTTCTTTCAGTATAGGAAGAATTTCCAGACCTGAGTCTGACCAGACAAAGGCCTGCTGCTCTGTGGAACAACTAAAGATTAAATGCTACCCTTTTCTGACCTCTGAAGACTGACTACTGCTACTGTAATGAACCACATAAGTCTCAATGACTGTCTAAATAAGTCACTGTCATTTAATTAATACAAAAACCATTTAAATTATACTTCGTTCTCAAATTTATCCCACAGATATCCCTAAGGACACTGATGACCAGCTGCAGCCTTAACAACAGCAAACCCCAGTTGCCTGGTCAGTCCATTTCACACATACAGTTTGCCTTGCTGACAGACAGGCTTCCCACTGACAAAGATGAGTTTCTAAAGGTTATGACAAACAGACAAGTAAGTTATATAAGTCAAGGAAATAAATGCTGCCAGGTAGGACAGTATGTGTTAAGGTCTGAAGACAAAAAAGTTTAAGTAAGTCAGGAAGATTTGTGAACTCATTTATGGGTCTGAGAAAATGATTTATGGTAAATGAAAAGTTGATTCAGATTTCTCTTCTCCCCTTGCTGCTACTGTTTGGGCCCCACTCACCCCTCACCCTCACCAATAGTCAGAATACATTGCCAGTCCTGCAGAGCCTTCCACACTTCTCCCTTAACTTGCTCCTTTCAAGGTTTTTTTCCTCATTCCCTCATGTTCTATTCCCTTACTAAGAAAGGAAGATCACTCCAGAATTGACAAAAATGTTGCCTTTTTTATGACAACAGTTCCCAAGACACTCCTATATCCCTCCAGCAGACTGACCCCTTCGTTATCAATACTCCTCCTCACCCTCCACTTCTGTTCCCTCATGATCACCTATTCCTCACAAAGCTTATATCTCTACTCATACCCCTACTTTTACTCTGCACAAATGATTGCCAAACATTTAACACCAATTAACTCCCCTAAATTCATTAAACAGCAAACACTCTGAACAAATCACACACACCCAATTACAAGACATAAATAAACCCAAGCTATCTCATCTCTTACACACACACTCTCTCATGTCCAAATGCTCATTTGGACCAATGTCATCCAACAAAATCTCTCCTAAACTTCACTGATTCCTCCTTTAATGCCTCTACTACTTTCTTTGTGCCTCTCTACAAAGCCCTTTGTTAGTCACAGTCTCTCTCACTTCCCATAACCCAGTTGCCAATGCCCCACCCACACTACTGACTGATTATCCCCTTAACCATCCAAGTCCTCCTTTGGGATCCAAAGCCAAGCTCTCTTAACCTTTTCACACCAACCACAAAACTGGCTGCAGATGAGAAGGCCAGGCAACTACCATGGCAGGCTCCTACCAACTCAATAACTAGGCTTCAATTTCTGCCTCTTGAAACTGGACAGTTTCTGAGAAGTCATGAACAAAGGACAATGAGTCACCAACGCCTCCAACAGCAAGGATGAGGGAAACTGCAATACTAGGCCTGAGTCAGCCCCTGCAGTATCTCAGGGCAATAACCAAATAAGGACAGAGTCAGGAACTTGTTCAAACTTGCTCAAAAATGGAAAATATATAGCCTTATCCAACTCCTGCTAGCCCTAACAAATCAGGAATGTACTAATATAGTTGTCGCTAATGTAAGCCAACCCAAGATAGAATGACCTCACTGCCTTTAGAATCCCTCTAGCTGCATATGAAAGGAGCCTGCAAGCTTCCCTTAGGGTTGCCATATTGCCTTTGTCACAGATGTGCAACCCCAGCAAGCTTGATCTTTTTTAGTCTCGAGAATTAAATGCTCTTGCTGGCTATGTATGGGTCAGTGGTCCTTTGAAAGACTTCTCATGGACACTAACAACAGACAATCTCTCTCACCATTTGCTGAGAGCCTCCCTATTCACACATGTTCCTACCACACTTAATTTTAAAATCCACCTGAACACCCCAAAAAGACTATTCTGCTAAAATAGAAGCCTCTCAAATTGTATTCTCTCCTACACAACCCTACTATGCTTTCAGATAACAGGTGTTACCCAACTATCCACATGTAAGCAATGTTAGCTTTCCTGGTTCCTTTCAAGAAGTCTCAAATAAACTCCAAATAAGTACTCCCATTAATCAACAGCCTAAGTTTTCCTGCAGATATCCTGTTCCCAAGGGTGGATCTCTCCCCTTTTCCCTGGTCTTGGGACTCCTTTTCCCAACAACCTGAGACATCAATTTAACAATTTCAAATGTACATCCAAGAGAAAAAAACTTTTTTCTAAACTTCTTAACTTCACATTTGTCCCTAGTCTATCTGCCCTAACAGATTTCAAATCAACTACAGACTACTCCAGGAAACACCAGAACCAGTCACAGCTGTTTCTTTGGAATCTACATCCTAGTTCAGCCTCACAGACTACACTTGCTTAGCATAGGATGGTCCCACAGAACCTAGACATCAGACTGACACAGCCAATTCTTCCCAGTCTTGACCAACAACCCAGCTTTCCTGTGTCCTCTAACAACTATGCATCAATGACAGCAGGAAGCAGACAGAGAAAATGAGGACCACTGACAAGATACCAAATGACTCAATAATAAAACAAGAAGGTGGGACCAAATGGACTCTGGCCATCTCAAGCATGGCAAGCATGCCTGTGCCAGCCCTTGCCTTTCTCCCTTATTCCCTCTGCTTTGCTAAAAACCATTAATTAGATTGAATTCCTAAAGCTAGCCACCAAGGTCTATTTCCTTATTTGGTCATTTCCTCTTCCTGAGGCTGACTACCACGGTCCAGCTATCACATTATTAAAGTCCAGCAACCAAAAGCCACCTTTGGTTAACCTAATTAACATGCCCAAGTCAAAATATACCACTACATTCTAACATATTCTAACACAGACCTCCCCTTTTTCTCCTTATAAACATTACAGGTACAAGGTCATTTGCTGCTGGTTTTTTCTGCCTGAGCCAGAAAGCTGCCATATTAACTCTTCTTCCCCACTTAATAAAGGATTTCTCTGTGAAAACAGGTGTTTGGTTGTAGTTTATCTCTATCTGAGGGCTGGAAGGGAGCCCCTGCTGTGTAGGATGTGTCTTTAGTTAACAGTAAAGTGTGCTTTCTCTCTAGCAGAGAAGTTTATATCATGTATTCTCTCCAAACTTGCATTGCAAGTCCTGGAAGCCTGAAAGTGTGAATGAAAATGTTCCTAGTCTGACTATGTGTGGATAGAAAATGCTATACTTCATTTGATTTAATACCTACAGTTTCTGCCTCGTCTCCCTAGGCAAGACCCTGTGACTCAGACAGCAGGAACTGACAGCATGGTAACCAGTGACACGGCTGTGGGGTGTGATCTTATTACACACTGAAGCTGGAGTCTTAGACAGGAACTCTATCCTCTATCATTTTCCCTGGCCTTATTTATTGGTGAAACTATTAAGGCCACTCCACGTCGATAAAAATGAGTTTTATTTTATGGGGTAACTTACAAGTGAAGGGATAGTTTACAAGGTCTGGGAAAGGTGTAGCAAATGTAGTAGTAAATCTTTGGGGCCAAGATCTGTTACAACAGTGGAATACCCAGATTAAAATTCCTACACTCTCAGAACAGGAATACAGATCAACGTATGTTTCTAGGAATAATAACATAGCATGCTATAAAAAACAGTTACCAACCATTCAGGCTGTTCACAAACAGAGCACAACTGCTGTTGAACTCTCAGAAGTACCAACTGCCTTACCTTTAAAATGGCTAATTAATAAACCTGTCTGGGTTGGACAATGGTCATTGACAAAAAAGAAGCTACGAGCTTTAGAACAGCTGGTTCAAGAGCAGTTAAATACTCAACACATTGAAGAATCTACCAGCTCTTGGAATTCTCCTGTATTTGTTATTTAAAAAAAAGTCTGGTAATTGGAGAATGCTGACAAATCTGAGAGCTATTAATAAAGTAATTCAGCCAATGGGCTCCCTACAGACTGGGATGCCCTTGCCCTCTCTGCTACCTAAAGAATGGCCTATAATAGTTATTGAATTAAAAGACTGTCTCTTTACAATACCCTTACATGAAAATAATATAGAAAAATTTGCCTTCACAGTATCTAATTATAACAATTCCCAGCCAGTCAAGACATATCAATGGAAGGTCCTTTCGCAGGGAATGTTAAACAGCCCTACTTTGTGACAATACTTTGTGCCAAAAACCATTGAAGATAATTCGTGTAAAGTTTTCACAATCCATATTTATCACTATATGGATGAAATCTTATTAGCTGATCCAAAGTTAGACATATTGAAAAACATGTTTGAAGAAGTAAAAAAAAAGTTTTGCCTCATTGGAGACTGAAAATTGCTCCTGAAAAAAATACAAAGAAGAGATTCTATTAATTACTTAGGATATAAGATAGAGCTACAAAAAACTAGACCCCAAAAGGTACAACTAAGGAGAGATCGATTGAAGACTCTTAATGATTTTAAAAAGTTGTTAGGAAGCATTTCCAACTTACTGGGTATCATGGGAATACCCAAAGATGGACTACAAAATTTGGCTGATATTCTAGAACGGGACAAAGAATTAAATAATCCAAGAGAATTGTCAGCCGAAGCTGAGAAGGAATTGGCTCTAGTAGAAAAGACAATTCGAGAAGCACATGTGGATCATGTGGATCCAGAACTTAAATGCATTCTTGTCTTATTCCCCTCCAGACATTCCCCAACAGGTATTTTAATGAAGAGGGAAGATATTATATTTGAATGGATATTCCTATTACATAAACCAATAAGAAATTAAAGACTCACATAGAAAAGATCTCTGATTTGATTCAAAAAGGTAAACTAAGACTTTGCCAGTTGACAGGAATGGACCCAGCAGAAATTGTAGTACCTTTAACTAATGAGAAATTTCATCATTATGGAAAGATAATGAATACTGGCAGAGAGCCTGCAGTAACTTCTTGGGAGAGATTAACAACCACTATCCCAAAAGCAAAAGAATAGAATTCATAAAGAAGACTGAATGGGTCCTTTCTCACATTGTATGACAAAAGCCAATTTCTGAAGTCCTCACATTCTATACTGATGCAAATAAATCAGGGAAAGCAGGATACAAATCAGGAGACTTACCTAAAGCGGTACAAAGTCAATACAGCTCTGTACAAAAGGCAGAACTGTATGCCATTCTTATGGTACTGATGGACTTCACAGAACCCCTCAATATAGTCACTGACTCTCAAAATGCAGAGAGAGTTGTTTTACATATTGAAACTGGTAAATTTATTCCTGATAACACAGAATTAACTTCATTATTCATACAATTGCAGGAAATCATCAGAAAAAGGGAACATCCTATATATATAACACATATCAGATCCCATACAGGTCTGCCAGGACCTCTAGCACAAGGTAATGATGACATTGATCAGTTACTAATAGGTAATGTGCTAGAAGCCTCAGAATTTCTTAAGAAGCGCCATGTAAATAGCAAAGGTTTGAAGAAGGATTTCTCCATCACTTGACAACAAGCTAAGGATATTGTGAAAAAATGTTCTACTTGTTCCTTTTATAAGCAAACTTGCTGTGGGATGTTCTGTATGGCAAATGTGTTGCTCTGATTGGTCAATAAATAACACACTGATTGGCCAGTGGCTAGGTGGAAAGTATAGGTGGGACTAACAGAGAGGAGAAAAGAAAGAACAGGAAGGCAGAAAGAGACACTGCCAGCTGCTGTGATGACAAACAGCATGTGAAGATGCTGATAAGCCACGAGCCACATGGCAAGGTATAGATTTATAGAAATTGATTAATTTAAGATATAAGAACAGTTAGCAAGAAGCCTGCCATGGCCATACAGTTTGTAAGCAATATGTCTCTGTGTTTACTTGGTCAGGTCTGAGCAGCTGTGGGACTGGCAGGTGAGAGAGATTTGTCCTGACTCTGGGCCAGGCAGGAAAACTCTAGCTACAAATGGTGCCCAATGAGTTGGCAAGAGTTTCCACCTAAAACCTGAGAAAAGATTCTAAAACAGAGCTAAAAACAGTTTCCTAATTGTCTCTCTCAAATGAGTGGCAGCTGCCAGTTTGAGCTACTTGTGGGTTCCTGGCATGGGTTCTCGACCTGCAGTATGGCGGGAATGAGGCCTCTGCAAGTGGCACATTAAGCTGCATGGTGGATTTAGCCTTTGCTAGTACAAAACAAAAAAAAAAAAAAGAGGTTTCTGGGCTACACGCTGCTTGGATAAAAGCATAGATCCATGATAGCTCCCAGAGCTGGCCGTAAATGTACCACCACCATGTTGGGAACCTGAGGCAGGCAGAGCCAGCACCCATAGCGCTGTTTCAGTCTTACAAATGCTGCAGTTTAAAGCAATAGATTCACAATAAGACAGATTCAGATGTAATAGTTTACAATGTGTATAAAATATACATAGGCTTGAAAAAGACAAAAAAAGGTGATATATACAGTTATATAAACAAACACATAGTTTTAAAAAATAAAGTTTTTAAAGAGACAGTAAAATTAATATAAAAAATAAGCCATGTAAAGATGAATATTACACAGAGAATCTGTATTGTTTTTGGGATTTTTAACTGCAGAAAAACATTTGATCGTAAAAGATGTTGAGTTAAACCAATATGTATATTTTAAAGACACCTTGACTTCAAAATTTGGATGTAAGGATGTGTTGCTTGGGAAAGGAGTCTTTGCTTTTGTTCCCACAGAAAGCCAAAGGCTATGGATTTGTTCCAGATTAAGATACATCAGGTTTGACCAGCCAAGACCCCCTGAAATGTCTCTGATGACACCAAGGCCCAGATGATCCAACATCCAGAATGGTTCAAAGGCAACTGGATCAAACAATACAGCCTCATGGACTATTCCATAATCCTTAAATATTCTTTGTGTCCCCATAAGATGCAGCGCCCCCCTCCAGCAGGAAGTATTAAGAGAAGCTACACCCAAATTCCCAAATTATATGTAATTTTACTTTGTTAAGATTAAAACCTTCATTTTGAAAAAAAGGGAGGGGGAATACTGTGGGATGTAAATAGCAAAGGTTTGAAGAAGGATTTCTCCATCACTTGTCAACAAGCTAAGGATATTGTGAAAAAATGTTCTACTTGTTCCTTTTATAACCAAACTTGCTGTGGAATGTTCTGTATGGCAAATGTGTTGCTCTGATTGGTCAATAAATAAAACACTGATTTCCAGTGGCTAGGCAGGAAGTATAGGCGGGACTAACAGAGGAGAAAAGAAAGAACAGGAAGGCAGAAAGAGACACTGCCAGCTGCCACAATGACAAACAGCATGTGAAGATGCCGGTAAGCCATGAGCCATGTGACAAGGTATAGATTTATAGAAATGGATTAATTTAAGATATAAGAACAGTTAGCAAGAAGCCTGCCACGGCCATACAGTTTGTAAGCAATATAAGTCTCTGTGTTGACTTGGTTGGGTCTGAGTGGCTGTGGGACTGGCAGGTGAGAGAGATTTGTCCTGACTGTGGGCCAGGCAGGAAATCTCTAGCTACACAAACTCCATTACCTACATGGAGCAATCCAAAAGGTATACAAAGAAATGAAACTGGGCAGATGGATGTGTTTCCTTTTGCAGAATTTGGAAGATTAAAGTATGTACACCATACCTTTGACACCTATTCAGGATTTCAGTGGGCAACTCCTACGAGTTCTAAAAAGGCTGATTCTGTGATTACACACCTATTAGAAGTTATGGCCATCATGGGAATACCTGTACAAATTAAAACAGACAATGCCCCAGTATATGTCTTCAATAAAATGAGACAGTTCTTTGCTTATTACAATATAAAGCATGTTACAAGTATAACACACAATCCCACAGGCCAAGCAGTCATAGAAAGATCCAATCGAATTTTAAAGGATATGCTAAATAAACAGCAACAGGTAACAATGACTCCTAGAAAGATTGCATAGTGCTTTATTAACCTTGAATTTTCTAAATGAAAATTGAAAAATGGAACTGATGAGAATGGAACAACAGCTGCGGAGAGACATTGGACAACAGACAAAGCTCCTGAACTAAACCAACCGGTTTATTTCAAAGATGTGTTGACTTCAGAATAGAAACCTGGATGTGTTCTACGTTGGGGAAGGGGTTTGGCTTTTGATTCTGCATGATAAGAAAAGCTATGGATACCAACAAAATTAACAAAAATTTGATTTGAACAGGAGAAACCCCTTGAGGAGAAGAAGTAAGAGCTCATCCACCAATGTGACATCTCTACAAGTTGTAAGAAAAATTTAACAATCAAAGACTGGGGTAGGCTTCTGTTTTTGTCTTTCCAGGATAATGGAAATACCTGTCTTCCAGAAATCATAAGGCCTTGGATATCCAGATGTTTACAGCAGAAAGAAAGAATCTATTGGTATCAAACTACACAGGGTAAAATCTCACTGTCTAACATCTATATCTCTATCAATCTAGAATAGTTGTGGTTCCAATTCAATTATAAACCAAGCTGGCTTTGGAGATGGAATGGGCTCACTCCTTCTCTAAACCCAAGCATATTGCTACAAGAAAAGGTTGAGAGATTCTTCAGTCCCATATCAGAAGAGCCCTCTGGTGTGGGACAGAAGGAAACCAATAAAAAGGGACCACTGTCTTCAAGAGTCTAATTCTCTCCATGCTTACTCTTGATTTCTCAGAATCCTTTCTTACATGTCATGTCATCTTTAAATCCAACCTTTCCATTTTGATAAAAAATAAGTTTTTCCAAGAGCAATCTTCAAAGTCTCTAGAAGGAAGATGGGGCCCCAACAACAACAACTCTACCCAATCCAGAATGATGCCATGGTAATCATCATCATACTACACTTCTTTCCAGAATTTCAGACAATCTTACCCATTACTCTGAGACTTCCTGCAGAACCTACCATTAGTCTAACTGAGATTTAACTATCTGAGCTTTCTTACAGTACCCAACAGAGATACCATCACCCCCTAAACAACAGGAAGCAATTCTAAAAAACGACTCCCCTTCTCCCTTAGGTTTCATAATTCTCAGGGTTATAGATGATGGTTATAAGGTTGGGGGTGGAAGAAAATACTAAACTCGGTATTCTCCTTAAGAAAAGAAAAAGTGTCTAAAAAAGGAAAAGAAGAAATGGAATGGATAAGTATAAGATATTATGGTAGAATATTGTATATACTAGTAAACAAATTTAGTAAAATAGCAGCCTTAGATAATTTACATTGTAATTTGCACTGTCATGAATTTATATGAGCGAGAATTGTTGAGACCAAGGTTGGATAAAGCACAGAGACAAATAGCCAAACAAACGGAAACACATGAAATATGAACCAATGGCTGAGGGGTCACCAACTGGATCAGGCCCTCTGAGTGGGTGAGACAGTTGATTGGCCTGATCTGTTTGGGAGGCATCCAGGCAGTGGGACCGGGTCCTGTGCTCATTGCATGAGTCGGCTGTTTGAAACCTGGGGCCTATGCAGGGTCCCTTGGCTCGGCCTGGGACGAGGGGACTGGACCTACCTGGACTGCGTCCACCAGGTTGATCTCAGTCTGTGGGGAAGGCTTTGCCCTGGAGGAGATTGGAATGGGGGGCGGGCTGGGGAGAAGGTGAGGGGGCGGGAGGGGGGAGAACAAGGGAATCTGTGGCTGATATGTAGAACTGAATTTTATTACAAAATAAAAATTTAAAAAAAATGCATCACAGTTCAAAAAAAAAAAAAAAAGATGTGATTTCTTGTCTTCTTGATCCAGCTACTTGTTTATCCTGTCCATGCTGTGATGCAGTTTAAACCTCTGTGCTGTGGGATGTTCTGTATGTCAAATGTGTTGCTCTGATTGGTTAATAAATAAAACACTGATTGGCCAGTAGTCAGGCAGGAGGAAGTATAGGTGGGACAAGGAGGAGAGTAATTCTGGGAAGTGGAAGTCTGAGTCAGAGAAATACTGCCAGCCACCACCAGGACAAGGAAGATGTAAGGTACCAGTAAGTCACGAACCACATGGCAAAGTATAGATTAATAGAAATAAGTTAATATAAGATATAAGAACAGCTAACAAGAAGCCTCAGCCATTAGGCCAAACAGTTTAAATAATATAAACATCTGTGTGTTTATTTTATAAGTGGGCTGTCAGACTGCTGGGGCTAGGTGGGACCCAGAGAGAAAAATCTCTAGCTACACCTCTGCAACTAGAACCCAAAATAAACTCATCTGTAAGTTGCTATGGTCATGGTAATTCATCACTACAATAGAATAATAACTAATACAACAGTGTTATTTAACTTTCAAGAATTATGATACAAGATATACTCTCTTGTAGTTTTCTGAGTATCATCTGGGAAGACCATAACCCAAAAATTCTTTCTCATTTGCTTGGTAAGATTTTTTTGTTGATAATTTCTCATTATATAGCCAAAGCTCGTCGTGAGTTCTCTATGTAGCTATTCCTGTTCATAATCACCCATTTTTCAGCCTTTTAATGGCTAATATTTCAAACATGCCCTAGCATGCTCAGCTAGAAAATAGCCAGGTATAACACTGAAATGCATTTAGAAATAAAACTTGCATATTAAAGACTACTTCTCCTTACCTTCTTGTAGGAGAGAATAGGGGGTGAGCTGTGGGAGAAGGCTGGAGGGGTGGGAGAAGGAAGAGGGAGATCTGAGATTGGTATGTAAAATGAATAAAAAATTTCTTAAGAAAAAGGACTACTTCTATGTCTTTGATAACCCATTAATTTTATTCTTAGTAAATTTTGATAACTTATAGTTTATCAAGAACTGATCTTTTCAACTTTTTATCACCTATGCAGCATTTAAAGTTAGTCTTTCTTACATTGCTTGTATTTATTATGTGTTTATTTGCATCATTTATCAGTCCGACTTGATGTTTATCAACTTGTATTTTGAACAAGGTTGGTAAGTAAAAGGAAAGAAATTTTTTAAGTAAGAAAATCAATTTCTATTTTTACTAATTTTCTCTATATTTTTCCACTCTTCAATTGATTTTTGGTTTTCTTTATTACTATTATTTCTATTACTTTGAATTAATTTTTCTTAATCTGTTTTAAGATATATTTTAACTTAAATAGAATTGTATCACTTTTCCTCCTCCCTTCCCTCCTTCAAACTTCCCCATGTCTCTCCCTCTCTCACTTTGATAGCCTCTTTTCTTTGATTATTATTATATTGCTTGTGTTCATGTATGATGTGTATACACAAATATATAATACAATCCACTGAATCCATTTTATATTGTGTGTATATAGTTTCAGAACTGACCACTCTTCATTGGATAATCAATAAGCAAGCTCATCCTGGAGAAGCTAATTTCCCTTCTTCCAACAGTCATTAGTTGCCCATAGTGCTTTGTCTCAGAATGATTTGCATGGTTCTCTTTTTAATATTGAAACCTAAATTATTTATTAGGTGTATTTTAAAAAAAATTATAACTTAATCTTAACAAAAAAAAAAGATTATTGTCATATTTAATATTGCACTATACATTCCTACCTCTGTTATAAATATCTTGTGTATTGTCACAATTTTGAAGTCATTATCCTTTACCATACATTTGCTTATAAACTGTCTACCTTGTTTACATGAAGCCTTAGTCCTTAGGTTCTTTAGGTAGATAAGACTTATAGATTTATAGTCACCTATGCTTGTCATCTCTATAGTTATGTTAGTTATGTTATCCATATTTACAGATACATAGTTCAGATGGACAGGTAATCTTCAAACACTTCATAGACCTAGAGAATATGGCATTTAAATAACTTAGAATTCTGTTGACATGAGACACAATTGCTCCTGACAGCACCAATTTGATCCCGAGAGAACATTGGGCTTCTAAGACATTTCCATTTGGAAGTTTGTCTTCTTGGCACAAAATGGCCTACTGGGCAAAGAACTGCCCTTGCCTCAACTGCTGACAACATAAGTGCTGTCCTTCTGAAAAGGGAGACACAAAGAAAAGTGACTTCTGAACTCTGCCAAGACAGGGTAAGATGGTCTTTCAGAATTCCTGCTTCTGAAAATGGTCTGTCAGATACTCTAGGCCTGTAGCCAATTTGAATGCACCAACAATGCTGAGAAACATTAGGTGACTGTCCAGGCTGCCAGCTGCTCCATCTACTCTTGCAAGACTTCTGAAAGTTGCTTGCATCCATCTTCCATTTCTCGAGGTCTCTGATGTAGTTGAAGACTAGTTATACTTTTCCTTAGTTATGATAAGAGATAAGTTAGATATCAAACTTTACACTCACAAGTATAGGATAGATAGGATATCTTATTTAATTTTGCCAAATAGATATTATAAATAGACTAGATATTATAACTGCAATTCCTTCTTGATAATTGTTTTGTTATCTGTAATTCTACAATGTGAAAGTTAAAACCTCCCTTTTTGAAAAAAAAAAAAGAACAAGGGAAGTGCGATAAGATGTTCTGTATATTAAATGTGTTGCTCTGATTGGTTAATAAATAAAACACTGATTGGCCAACAGCCAGGCAGAAAGTATAGGCGGGACAAGGAGAGAGGAGAATTGTGGGAAGTGGAAGGTTGAGGCAGAGAGATGCTGTCAGCTGCTGCCATGAGAAGATGTAAGGTACCGGTAAGCCATGAGCCACATGGCAACTTATAGACTAATAGAAGTGGGTTAATTTAAGATAGAAGAACTAGATAACAAGAAGCCTGCCACAGCCTCACAGTTTGTAAGTAATATAAGCGTCTGCGTGATTATTTTATATGTGGGCTGTGAGACTGTGGGGGCATGGTGGGAGCTGGAGAGAAAAACTCCAGCTACACTTGTTTTATAGGGATCAGGTTGAAAAATGAAAGACCTGATTATGATGCACTTGAACATAAGCATCTATTTTTTTTTTTTTTTGAGACAGGGTTTCTCTGTGTATCTTTCGATCCTGTCCTGGAACTCACTCTGTAGACCAAGTTGGCCTTGAACTCACAGAGATCCACCTGCCTCTGCCTCCCAAGTGATGCCATTAAAGGCATGTGCAACCACTGCCCGGCTCATAAGCAACATCTTAACTTGCCTGTGTATAGGAGTTTCCCTAGACAATGGTAATATTAGGACTGAAAGAGAACCTCACATTTTTCAATGCAAACTTCTTTTCTATCTACACAGAGTGGGCATAGATGTGTCTGTTGGCAGCATCTACCTCCTGAGTGTATCCCAAGCCATTGTCATAAACCCCAGTAATGTCAACAGAGCTTAAATAAAGCCAAAGCTCACAGGAACATTGGCACTTTGGAACATTGGGGATCAATCCACTCAAGACTCAGCAGTACCACTCTTGGTGTACACCCAAAGGATGCTCAATTATACCCAAGGACTATTTTTATAGATGCTTCATTTGTTACTTTGTAATTTATGTCAAATACTCATTCAGAACTACATTGTCATATGGGCTATTAGCCCTGGGAGGCTTTTTAAGCAATATGTGATTCAAAGTTTGATTTCTGTATATTCCCTGAAAATTATACTGGGATGTGTAAGGATATTTTAATGCAGGTATTTATGTTAATGAGCACATGACTTGCATGCTTCCAGACTTCCTCCACTCCCTTTCCTATCCCATTAGTTCCTTTTTTTGTCCCTGAGCAATTTTCCCATTACTTCATGCTGTCTGTGTATGTAAGTGTGTGTATAATTTTATCTAAGTGTATGAGTTTAAGAAGAGAACATGAGAGTAAACCTGTAATATGTGTCTTTGGGATGCATTTAATTTCATATATTCCCTTCATTTACATTCACTTTCCTGCAAATGACAATGTTATTCTCCCTTATTAATGAGAATAACTTACTGTATGTTTGTGAATCACATTATCTCCACTCATTCCTGTATTTATATACATCTAAGTTGTTTTCATCACTTGGATACCAGAAAATCTTTTGTAAACATGGATGTACAGGCATCTCTGTGTTACGTTGAATTGGAGTATTTTGGGTAAATACCTTGGAAAGTAAAGCAGTGTCATGTGGTAGGTTTTTGGGATGGTTTTTTGTTTTCTTTTGTTTTGTTTTGTTTTGTTTTGTTTTTGTTTTTGAGGAGATTTCCCACTTAAATCCATAATAGACTGAATATTTGATATTACCTCCAGAAGTGTGTAAGGTTTCTGTTCTGCTCCTTTTTTCTCCAGCTTTATTTGCATTTTTTCCTCTTAGCTATGTACATTTGAAAATGGGAAGAGGTGAAATATAATTGTAGATCTAATTTGCATTTCTCTGGTGGATTGTAAGGTTGAACAATTTTTCATATGTACACTGGCCACTGGTTGATTGAAAATATCATATTTCATTATGATGTTTACTGTTAGGATTTCTTATATATGCTAGATATTAATACTCTTAGTTGTGTAGCTAGCAAACATTTTGACATTCTACAGTCTATCTCTTTAATTTACTGTGTGTTTTCCTTTATTTTCAAGATTTTATTATTTATTATTAATCAGTAATTTGCCAATTTCATGTATGTATATAACACATTCTGTTCACTCTCTCCATCCCTTCTTATTGCCCTCCCATCCTTGTTAAGCCTCCTCCTCCACATCTTTACTTTTCTCAGGTTCATGACTTTTGGTGTTGTTCTGTGATCTGTTTAGATTAGCCAATGCCTTCTGTGTTACTTGGATTGGAACTGTCCATTTTATCTAAGTGGGGTCAACAAATTTTAGACAACTCTCTTCCTAACTTATCAATACTAAAGATTTCAGCAGTAAGACATAGTTCTTCTGAGTTCTTCCTTCCTTCCTACCTTGATGATGGCCCATTCTTGTGCAGACAAAGTGCAATTCTCTATAAAGGTTGAGAATTCATGACTCTGAAGCTATGTAATATGCTAAAGATGGAACAGTTCAGCTCTATCTTCACTTAACTTTTGAATCTTACATTATTTATGTCATCTCTTGAATGCTTTCTGAGCTTTGGAGAGGAAGGTATACATGTCTTGCTAAAGAATAAGCACTAGCTCTAACTTATTCTCAGCTCCTTTGAGGCCATTTTTCTATGAGTTCATTGTAGTTCACTGGAAAAAGACCCTTCTCTGAATATGTCTTAGCATTTTCATTGTCTTCTGAAATTAGTGCATGTATTTAGAATGTGGTTCTGTGAAGTGTCACTTTACCTAAGCAGTAGAATTAATTCCCCCTCATGTCCTTTGACTTTTGTTACCAGGGACTTTTGAGCTGGTCTACAGTAATGGGTACTGGTTCCCTTCTGGGATGTCTGTCACACATCCAATCAAATAGTGGTTGGTTATCGCAAAACCCTTCAGCTATTATGGTACAAATGGGAATAGCTTACTTGTCAGGTAGATATCATAGTTTTTAAGGTTCATAGCTGAGTAACAGCATGGATAACTTTTTCCACTCAGCAAACTGCGTAAAATCTTCTAGCACCATGAGTTCTGTCCTGCAGGAAGGGGTACTCTAGCCCAACCCCATCTTTATTTTCCTATCACAAAATCACAGTATGTGGTGTCTATAGCAATTATCATATAAATCTCATGATCCAACAGGAACAATGGCAATGTTGTATTGATGGAATATCTAAGGTCTCCCTGGAAAACAATGCAGAATTTTCTAACTCTTAGCCAAGGGTTTCTAAAAATGCATATATAATTTACATGTGTTACATAAACCTAAAATATTTTAATTTGGCTATGAAGAATAAAAGAAAGTTATGGAATTTGCAGATAAATGAATAGAACTGAATAGAACATTTATATTGAATGTGGTAACAAAGGTACAGAAATACAAAAGCCACACACATTCTCTCATAGGTTAGTCATAACTTCAAGTCCCTACTGTCCTGTGTTGAACTTATAGTTCCATAGATGCCTGAAATGTAGAACGAGAGCACTGGGAGAGGGGTGCTTTAAAAGATGGTTAGTAGATCATCATAGATATTCTCAAAGTACAGATAAGAAAAATTAACCTCTGTGGAAAGGCAGAAGTGGTGGTCAATAGGAGAAATGAGAGTACAAGAAGGCAAGAAGGAGTGTCCATTTAGAAAAAGGTTGCATGAGCATCTGATGACCTTCAAAAAACAATTTAAATTGGAATCGGGACAATCTGCAAGGCTGTTGAAACATTTCACTTTCATGAAATGCCACTCATCAATTTTGGAAATTGTTCTCTATGCAAATGTAGTCATTCATACAGTCCTTGCATTTGGTTGTATCATGAAGATTTTCTCTGGCTTTCTCCTCTGAACTTTTAGAATGCCATGGCTTCCAGTTGGTTTGTGTTGATTTGACTTTTGAATAGGTCAAGATTGTAAGAATCCTGTTTCATTCCTCTAAATATGGATACATATTTTCCAAAGTAAAACAGTCTGTCTTTGCTCCTGTGTGTATTTCTACAAGCAGTAGAAAGTGTCTTGCTCATTCTATCCCTGATAGCAGTTCTCAGTATGATCAGTGCTGTGGCATGATGTAACAAAACTATGTGAAGAAATACATTTCTTTAGTAGAGTAACAATTGGGTAACACAATAAAGTAGGAAGTAACAAGAATGTACATATCTCTATACAACAGTTACACTAGAAGCTTCTATCTCAACAGATGTATCTATGACTCTGAAGTGAAATGTGTATATTAAAATATCTATTTAACAGTCAACATGGTAAATGTCAGATGTTCTCAACTCTTAGTATGTAGTGCATACACACCTCACACCTTCAGTATCCCGGCTCATAGGTCTGTGCCTAAGGACCTGAAGTCATTCTCCACATCAAGGAAAGCCATGAGAGTATTACAACTATGTGTGTGAAACATCTTCTGGCTCTATTTCTTCTTACTTCTCCCTCCAGTTTTGTAGGTGCTCACATAGACACCTGTGTCCACTGGTACACACATTCCCATAAAATCACAGCCTACATTCTTTTTTTTTCTAAAGCATATAGTTTTCTAACCTACACATAGTCTATACATAGTAGCAAATTTTACCCAGCTGACTAGAGATTTATTTGTTGTAAATACTGTATAGATTGCTTTTCTGTTTGTCTGTTTTTT
Organism: Peromyscus eremicus; assembly: GCF_949786415.1. Lineage (NCBI taxonomy): Eukaryota > Metazoa > Chordata > Mammalia > Rodentia > Cricetidae > Peromyscus > Peromyscus eremicus. The sequence goes on along the minus strand of NC_081416.1, from coordinate 188,554,475 downwards.
TTTTCTCTTCCTCTCTTTACTGATACTGATTTGCAGTTTTTTTGGCTGTTTTGGTTTTATAATGAATTTATGCTGTTTTACTGGGTATGAAAAGAACCTTCTGTGACCTGAGCTGCCCCCTGTCCTTCTGTGACTGCACTGTGCGCTGTAAGGGACACAGAATAGCAGCATCACTTTGCATTCCCTACGGACTACTGTACCCCCAGATGGCTGTTTCCTTCAGGGTGTGGGGGTTGTTTCGTTCCTATGCTTCTTTTCCAGAGTGTGGAACATCTACAGTCCAGAAAGGCTTTAGCCTGCCAGTTGATTTGAGATACTCCCTGCTACGCAGGGCTGTTTCATCCTGCTGAGCTGCGTTATATTCTGTACTGTGTACAATGAAAAAGTTTGCTTTCCTTTAAAAAAATAACAAAAATATATAAAAATGAATTTAAAAATTAATAACTCATTTCTTATGGTAGCAGAACTAATCATCCATACAGGTAACTCTCTTCAAAATCCTATTTCTTTCCCTTCAGGTACTAATGCCAAACAAAGTTGATGAATGATATTTTCACCCAAAATGCCATCTGCAAATTGACTCCAGTTGTAAAAGCAACATGAATAAATTATTTAGGACGACTTACATTTATTTGGTAAACACTACGGTGAATTTGCAGCATTCAGTTATTTTATGATGCTCTTTGAAAATATAAAAAATGTATATTTGTCATTGAATTTATTCTATATATTATGATGGCACCCACTGAGATGAGGAAGGGAAATGAGATTTGTGTGCAGGACACCTCAGACAATCAAAAAATACAATGCACATACATAGCACAGTTAAAGATCTCAGACAGATCATAAATACCTCCTCATATGTGAAAGTGAGATCCTGTCACCTCTAGGAAACAGAGCAGATAACAACTTCTCTGAACTCACAATATTCCCTTAAGAGCTAACAGCAGGAAATTGCAATTCTTCTTTGCTAATGGTCACCAGGAGACAAAAGTTCAGAGCAAAGTTCTTGCCTGCTCAAGCCTGTAATGTCCATTGCAACTTCAAGTAAAATAATAATTGCAGGTCTGAGGGGAGGGGAGGTCACAGAATCACAGACCATATCTCAGGCACTGGCTGCCTTCTCTCCAGCTGACCAGATCTTTGTGGCCATGGAGCTGCGATCAGCATGCTGGGAAGAGATGGGGTGCTGAGAGTGAGGCAGACTGCAACCTGAGATCAGAGAAGAAAAGAAAACGTGCGAGTCTTGGTAAGTGATCACAGATGACATCAGGAGACCACCTGAATGATGGCAAGGACACAGAAGACACAGAGAACAGAAATGGATCAGGGAGAAATGAAGTGTGGGGTCCTAGAAGCACTTCATCCTAATTCTGACTTAGCCCATTCCACACCGTCAGTGCCTGCTGTGCTCTGTCACACTGGAAAAGAAGTCTGTTGCTTAGGGGGTCTCAAAATGTCTCTGTAAGGAAGCAGGGTTTCCATTATGAGGAGATTTTAGTAGGGTGCCTGATAAAGGAGTGTCACTGTGGCCATTGACACTGCTTAACTTTTTGGGAAATTTATATCTATGAATATTAGTCTCCTTGGTGCTCTTATGCACAGTGGTAAGTGTGCACAATGATGGACTTGGTCATAAACTCTACAGATGATTCTTTCACAGGGTATTGTGTCATAGATTCTGAAATGGGTTTGTATACATTTTTCTATAAAATATTTGTAAGTAACTTTCATAAATGAAAGCAGATTAAAAAGTACGTTCTCCGGGTGGTGGTGGTGCAAGCCTTTAATCCCAGCACTCGGGAGGCAGAGCCAGGTGGATCTCTGTGAATTCGAGGCCAGCCTGGGCTACCAAGTGAGTTCCAGGAAAAGGCGCAAAGCTACACAGAGAAACCCTGTCTCGAAAAACCAAAAAAAAAAAAAAAGTACGTTTTCATGACAGTAAATTTCTTGTAATAATCATTTGTAACTCCATCTAATAAGCATAATACATTTTTAGCACTTCCATTGATACAACTCATAACTTCATGATTGTAATTTGAAGCAGAACACATTGCATAAAATAATACAATCCTACCTGCAGTTGCATGTAAATGTAGGTCTCATTTGCACAAAACATTTTCTCTGCCTCTGAGTGAGGGTGTAATTAATGGAAACAGTATTCTTAATGGTTTGAAAATACCCAAATTAATAAAAATGACAGTATTTTTCCTGTAGATGTAGTTAGAGGAATTTAAATGAAGGCAGTAATAAATATTATTTCTTTATGCCCTCAAATACTGGGATTAAATCTTTTGTCACATATTTGAAAACATTCTCTTCAAATAGACGATTAATTATGCTTGTGCAGGACATTGAAAATGGGAAGACTAAACACATAGGTGGATTCGATGGAATATCCTATACTCGTTCCTAAATTTTTCTCTGAATCTAAAATATTCTAAACATTAATGTTTATTAACATAGTAATTACACTTCCAACTTTGTCCATGTTTGAAGTTTTCACTTTTTACATTTCATGTTACAATTACAGCCCTAATTTATAGAACTGAACGCTTGTGTCATTAGTCCCAAAATCACTTCATTTGGGTGTCAATACAGAGATTAGCTGTAATCTTAAATTAATAATAATTTTGTTGTCATCTTATCATATTTTACATGGATTCAAGCTTGTTTTTCACAGTAAAATATGTGTCATTTGATTATTGGCCAAGTTTCAAAATGAGTCGTGACTGTGTTTCAGGGAGGAGCCAGGCCACTGGATATATTTTGTTCCTGTCCTGTTGAGATATTACTGCCCCTTTGCACATTCCAAAGAGTATGAATCTAAAAATATTGAAGCACTTTGTGCCCCATTCCACTGCCTTCATGTATGACATTCATGTCAAAGTGGTAGATGCCCTATAGGTTGAATGTATCTTGTGGACTCATTCAGAATTGATAATCACTATCCTGTGTCCTGTGACACAGTGCATGTGGTCCCCACCTTATCTTTTCATGCAAAATGCTCAGTCTGAGTTCAGAAACTGGCAGCATGACAGACAGTGAGCTGTCTGTAAGAGTGGTCATCTTGTCGCTATTATTGGATTTCTGGGGAATCCCTTGCTTCTCTACCACTATCTGTTTCTTTACCTAGCAAGGTACAGGTTAAGGTCTACAGACTGGGTTCTGATGCACCTGATTGTAGCCAACATCTTAACTGTCCTATTTAAAGGAGTGCCACACACAATGGCAGCTTTTGGATTGACAGATTTCCTCAATGATACTGGATGCAAATTGGTTTTCTCTTTTCACAGAATAAGTATGGGTGTTTGTATTGGCAGTACCTGCTTCCTCAGTGTCTTTCAGGCCACCATCATCAGCCCCAGGGATTACAAGTATTCAGAGCTTAAAATAAATTCACACAAGTACATCCGTTACTCTATGTACCTGAACTGGGCAATTCATTTCCTTATAAGCAGTATCAATCTTGTGCACATGAGAGCAAAATACGGAAATGATAGCACAGCAAGTCTGAAATCCTATTTATACTGCTATTCTGTCCGTCATGACCAAACCAGTGACTTCCTGTATGCAGCATTGCTGTCAGCTCCTGATATTCTTTTTCTGGGACTTATGCTATGGGCCAGTGTCTCCATGGTCATCACACTGTACAAGCACAAGCAAAGGATGCAGCAAATGCCCAGGGCCAACATCTCCTCCAGTTCCTCCCCTGAGTCCAGAGCCTCTAAAACCATTCTTCTCCTGGTCATTACCTTTGTCTCCTTTTACACAATCTCTTCTGCCTGTCAATTTTTTGTGACTCTTGTGTATAATACCAGATTGTCTCTGGTGCATGTGACTGCAATGGCCTCTCTATTTTTCCCCACTGTTTGTCTTTTTCTCCTCATGAGCCGTGACTCCTCCATATCCAGCTACTGCCTGCCCTTGAAAATGAACAGACATTTCGCCAAAGTCTCTGACCAAGAGTTAAATTGAAAGCTGCTGCCCAGTTCTTACTTTGTTATTGAGTCATTCTCAAAGAATAGTGAGCGTAATGACACTCATGCCACATGACTTTTGAGGCTATTACAGATGAACCATCATATTGCTGTGAATGCAGGTGAGTGTGTTCATGCACACACACACACACACACACACACACACACACGTTATTTGGTGTGTAATTTTTTTGCACAAGCATGTGAATGGACTTATTTAAATCATGACCATTAAACATCAAGGTATATATTTAGATGAGGGTGTAACATAAGTAAATATCAAAAGATAACAAAAAATTAGATAAACTTTAATTTTCAGATTAAATAATTGTTTAAAAAGTACAATGTCCCTTTGTGTTGTGCTTTCTGGATTTTGGGTGATTGGCCCTGAAATAAACAAAACAATGGTTTAATTGAACTCCATGCTTACATCTTATTTGTTTCCCTGCCCTGCTGCATTCTATGCTGCTCATCATTGTTTTAAAATGAAAATTGACCATGCATTTACTTTCCCTTTGTGAGTGTGACATTGTATCTTTCTTCCCTTGTCACGTCCTCAGTATAAAGCAGACATACACCTTTAACACCGTTTAATGCACAAGTGGCCCATCCAAGGCTGAAAGAAATTTTCCACTTTGGATACAGCTCTGCATACATTTTCCAAATGGAACCTAACGTAATTAGGCTCAAACCTGCCTCTTGAGTCCCCTCCTGAATCAACCTTAAAGAGGAGGCAATGTGAACTCACTGCACAGATGCTCAGAACCCATTGTCACTTCACATAAAGGATGTGTTTCTGTGTGTATAACTTGTATTTGTCATTTACAATTTCTTGTGCTTTACAGTATTTGTTTCTATGTTTCTACACACTGGTGATAGAAATTACATCTGCAAATATTAAGGAATCAACATGGACTTTGATTTCGTCAGTGCTAGAGAGATGGATCAGCAGTTAAAAAATGTGCACTACTGTCACAGAGTTAAAGTCTCCATCCACTAGCTCACTCCTGCCTGTAACTCCAGATCAAGGCATGCGATGTCATCTTCTGGAATACCCAGGCACTGTACACATGTGTACAAAATTTGATAACAATGAAAGTACATCTTAAAAACACTTGGCTTTTTTGATCCACATGCACTGTGGTTTGGACACATTCTCGGTATCTCCCCAGACACCATGTATTTGAGGTGTTGTCCCCTCTAGGATGCTGTTATGCTGGAGGAAACATGACATGTTCCAGCTCCATCTCACCACCTGTCTTTCCCTGTGAGTTCTTCTGAACCATGTTCAAATCCAGAATGATTGCTTCTGCTTTGATGTTCTCACTGTAACTATGCAGATTCACCAACATACACTTACACATTCAGAACTATGATATAAATATATTTTCTTTTCTTCAGGAATAACCCAGGCTTATACATTTCATTCTGGAGAGAAAGGAGGTTAAATCAATATGTGTATTTTTCAACACAAAGTATGAGGTATGGGAACAGACATTTTCATATTCCAACATGTTTTGGTGGTAGCTAAATAAACAATTTCTGTGAAAAATGAATGCTCAAACTTGTTGGTTCACAAGTATTTCTGTATCAGCTTCAGAGTGTATATCAACAGTTTCCACAGATGATTCTCAAATCCTTACTCAGTAAATGCTATTCTTTTTACCAAAAATCTATCATTCATGAATTTTGATTGGTTACAAATACGTTTGTGTTATATACCTCTGCCTAATACTTCTAAAATTTCTTCTAAACTATCAAGGCAGAGGAAGAGTTAGGGTTTTTTCCAGGTATAAATGCCTCATTGGTTTCACAATACCAGATTGTAAGTCTTGAAATCACATACATACTGTCAACATGAAATTGACTCTGTAGGTTTTACTTTTTTAATTATGCAGTGTAGGGAGGGTAATAATAAAGAAAAAGAGGGCATAAATTTGAGAGGTATTGAGTCAGTGGGACATAGAATGTACTGAATAAAAGAGAGGGGAAATATTATAGTTATATTTTAATTAAAATTAAAATATCAACTAGGTGGTGGTGGCTCACACCTTTGATCCCAGCACTCCGGAGGCAGAGGTAGGCAGATCTCTGTGAGTTCGAGGCCAGCCTGGTCCTCAAAGTGAGATCCAGGACAGGCAGGAAGCTTAAACAGAGAAACTTTGTCTCGAAAAACAATATATATATATATATATATATATATATATATATAATCTTATGCACAAATTATGTCATAATAATGCTCACAGTCAGTACATTGTTTCTGTCAGTAGCCATTTAATCCTTCCCTTAGATGAACTTTTACAGTCCAGTGTACCGGGAAAGTGTAGTGTTGATCTCGTTACTGAAACTTGTCATTGCCTCACTCAGACTGTCATCCTTCACGCTCTACGCTGAGTTTCAACTCTCCTGCTATTTCTGTTCTCACCTGTCCATTATATCCATGTCACAGCACCTCACAGTTGATATTAGTCATAGGATCAAAAGTTTTGACTAGAGGAGGGCCTTGGTAAGAGTGTGAAGTCAAAAGCAGCAGTGATCTCTCTTCCCCAAGGCAAGAGCGTTCTCACAACCTGATGCACTGGCTCTAGGGTGTAGAGTTCATGGAACACTTGGCACCTCTCACTAAAATCCTCGATTGCACATCACCACTAATTCCAGGTTGTAGCATTTAGCACAACTGTGTCAAACTATATTCCAGCCACCACTTACGTCAGGTAGTTACATTCATGTATCTCTGCAGCATTGCATGCCCACGTCATAGAAGCACTAGTGAGATGTATGATATCTACATGTAACTGTGAGATATAAAAGTTAATTGATATTTAATTTAACGATGTGGTAGCACAGACACAGAAAACTGAGGCTACAAACTGCCCCATGCAATTACAGGCACCTTCCTCTTCTTTCCCCAGGTTTAAAGGACAAACATGACCTATTTCTTCATGGTCACCCAGTTCTCTTACAATCATTTCTCACACACAGTGTAATATAGATGACCATGGATACACGGTCTCACAGAACAATCAAGAAGCCGTTAAGTTAAAACAGTGAAGCAGAATTGAAAACAGCACAGGGTGAAGCAGAGTCTGGGAATGAAAAAGAGTCTTGTTTTTCCCACTTCATTACACGCAAATAGGTTTTTAATTTTAATATTACATTAATTTATTTATGTGTGTGCGCCAAGGCACTAGTCAGGTGCTGGTCAGATAGTCAGAGAATTAACTTGTGGGAACTTCTCATTTCTCACCATGTAGGTTCTAGGGATCAAACTCAGGTTTTCAGCCTTGGCCACAGGCATCCCTGACCAGTGAATCCTCTCACCAGTTTGAAATCTAGCTTCAAAATCAAACCTCTTGTCCTTGGTGCATGAGCTGGCTTTTGGGAACCTAGGGCTTATGCTGAAATATTTTGCTCAGCCTTGGTGCAGGGAGGATGGTCTGGACCTACCTCAACTGAATCTACCAAGCTGGGCTGAATCCCCAGGGGAGACCTTGCCTTGGAGGAGGTGAGAATGAGGGGGGTGCATTGAGGGGAAAGACTGGGGGTTGGAAGGAGGGAGAACAGGGGAATCCGTTGCTGATATGTAAAATTAAATTAATTATAAAATAAAAATATTTATAAAAAACAAAAATAAAAATATTCAATCAAAAAATCAAATCTCCCCTTCCATGGGATGTGTAATGTACCACTAATTCCTCAAGGTGGCAGTGTCCGAGTTATTAAGCTGAATTGTGTAATTCCTGCTTTAGCTGCAGTGTTATTCCTAATCAACACTTAGGTATTTTTTGTTTTGTTTTTGAACTGCAATGACATTGCCATTCACTTTAATTCCAAAGAAGGCAATGTGTTTAATAATTTCTTTGGAATATTGTATTTAAACAATTTCCCTGACTGGGATAATGGGAAGTTTTCTGCCTGGATATTTTCAGTTCTGTGCTTCTTAAATCATTTTCCACTTTTAAAAATAACAACAGTCAAATGACATCAAGCACTATTTCTGGAGCACATTTCATGAATCAGTTAAACCTCTGCATCTTCATATACATCACTCATTTACTCTTGTGGAACTGGCATTCTTCCCACTTTATAGATAAGAACACAGAAGCAAGGGAAACAGGAAATTTGCCAAAGTCATAGTCATTGTCTACCAGAACCTGAGTTCAAATCCACCTTCTCTTCACAAATTACGTATTTTTTTTCTCCTTTGGTAATTTCTGTATTGTGTGAGGGCATAGGACCTTGACATACTGAAAGCCCTGCTTATTCTCTTTATCATACAAATTATCACCTTCCCCTTGTTCCCTGTTCTTTTTACTGATTTTTAAATTCATTTTATATACCAATCAAAGATCCCCCTCTCATCCCTTCTAGTGCTCCCCCACTCCTACCTTCTCCCTCCAAGACTCACGCCTCATCCCCTCCTCTAACAGGGTAAGTTTTCCCATGGGGGGACAGCTAAGCCTGGTACCTTCAGTGGAGGCAGGGCCAAGCCCTTCCCAGCTGCATTAAGGGTGAGCAAGGTGTCTGACCATAGGGAGTGAAATCCAGAAAGCCAGCTCCTGCACCAGGGATAGCTCCTGATCACACTGCCAGGATCCCTTCAATCAGACCCAGCTACACAGCTGTCTCTATGCAGAGGGTATAGTCAGGTCCCATGTAGGTTCCACAGTTGTCGGTCGAAAGTTTGTGAGTTCCTATGAGTTTGGTTCAGTAGTTTCTGTGGATTTCCCCATCATGATCGTGACTCCGCTTGCTCATATAATCCCTCTTCCCTCTCTTGGACTGGACTCCTGGAGCTTGGCCTGGTAATTAGTTGTGGATCTCTGCATCTGCTTCCATCAGTTACTGGATGAAGGCTCTATGATGACAGTTAGTGTATTCACCAATCTGATTACATCTGATTACAGGGTAGGTAAGTTCAGGCACCCTCACCATTAGTGTTAGTAATCTAAGCTGGGGTCGTCCTTGTGAGTTCCTAGGAATATCCCTAGTGCCAGGGTTGTCACTAACCCCATCATATCTCCCTCTATCAAGATATCTCTTTCGTTGCTCTCCCACTCTGTCTATCCCCCAGCTCGACCATCCCGTTCCCTCATGTTCTCATCCCCCATCCACTCCCCTCTACTGCCCACACTCATGCCCAGTTTACTCATGGGAATCTCCTCTGTTTCCCCTTTCTGAGGTGATTGGTACATCCCTAGGGTTCTCCTTGTTAGCTAGCTTCTCTGGAGCTGTGGGTTGTAGTCTGATTATCCTTTGATTTACATCTAATATCTACTTATGAGTGAGTATATGTCAAGTTTGTCTTTCTCAGTCTGGGTTACCTCACTCAGGGTGATATTTTCTAATTCTATCTATTTGCCTGCAAATTCCGTGATGTCATTGTTTTTTACAGCTGAGTAGTATTCCATTATGTATATGTACCACATTTTCTTTATCCACTCTTTGGTTGAGGGGCATCTAGGTTGCTTCCAGGTTCTAGTCATTATGAATGATGCTGCTATGAACATAGTTGAGGAAGTGTCCTTGTGGAATAATTCAACATCTTTTGAGTATATGCCCAAAAGTGGTATTGCTGGCTCTTGTAGTAGATTGATTCCCAATTTTCTGAGAAACCAGCATACTGATTTCCACAGTGGTTGTACAAGTTTGCACTCCCACTAACAGTGGAGGAGTGTTCCCCTTGTTCCACATCCTCTCCAACATAAGCTATCATCAGTGTTTTTTATCTTAGCCATTCTGACAGCTGTAATATGGTATCTCAGAGTCATTTTGATTTGCATTTCCCTGATCACTAAGGATGTTGAGCATTGCCTTAAATGTCATTCAGCCATTTGGGATTCTTCTGTTGAGAATTCTCTGTTTAGATCTGTAGCCCATATTTGAATTGGATTATTTGGTATTTTGATGTCTAGTTTCTTGAGTTCTTTATATATTTTGGAGATCAGCCCTCTGTCCGATGTGGGGTTGGTGAAGATCTTTTCCATTCTGCAGGCTGTTGTTGTGTCTTATTTACCGTGTCCTTTACCTTACAGAAGCTTCTCAGTTTCAGGAGGTCCCATTTATTAATTGTTGTTCTCAGTGTCTGTGCTACTAGTGTTATATTTAGGAAGTGGTCTCCTGTGCCAATGCATTCAAAACTACTTCCTACTTTCTCTTCTATCAAGTTCAGTGTAACTGAATTTATGTTGAGGTCTTTGATCCACTTTGATTTGAGTTTTGTGCGTGGCAATAGATATGGATATATTTGCAGTCTTCTACATGTTGACATCCAGTTATGCCAGTACCATTTGTTGAAGATGCTTTCTTTTTTCCATTGTACAGTTTTGGCTTCTTTGTCAAAAATGAGGTATTAATAGGTGTATGGATTAATGTCAGGAACTTCAATTCTATTCCGTTGGTTCACATGTCAGTTTTTATGCCAATACCAAGTTGCTTTTTTTTTTTTTTTGTACCCTAATAAAATTTGCCCGAAGATGAGAGAACAGAACAAGCCACTAGATTAAACATAGAGGCCAGGCAGTGGTGGCACACACCTTTAATCACAGTACTTGGGAGTCACATGCCTTTAATCCTAGCACGTGGGATTTCATGCCTTTGCTCCCAGTACCAAGTTGCTTTTATTACTGTAGCTCTATTGTAGAGCTGAAGTCAGGGATGGTGATGCCTTCAGAAGTTGCTTTATTGTGAAAGATTGTTTTAGATATTCTAGGTTTTCTATTTTTCTATATGAAATTCAGTATTGATCTTTAGAGGTCTGTGAAGAATTGCACTGGGATTGCATTGACTCTGTAGATTGCTTTTAGTAAGATTGCCATTTTTATTATGTTGGTTCTACCTACTCATGAGCATGGAAGATCTTTCCATTTTCTGCCTTCATCTTCAATTTCTTTCCTCAAGGACTTGAAGTTCTTGTCATACAGGTCTTTCACTTGTTTGGTTAGAGTTACCCCAAGTCATTTTATATTATTTGTGACAATTGTAAAGGGTGATGTTTTTCTGATTTCTTTCTTGGCCTGTTTATCATTTGTGTAAAGGAGGGCAACTGATTTTTTTTAGTTAATCTTCTATGCTGCCACATTACTGAAGGTGTTTATCAGTTTTAGGAGTTCCCTGATAGAATGTTGGGGTCACTTATGTAGATTATCTTATGATCTGCAAATAGCAAAAGTTTGAATTCTTCCTTTCCAAGGTGTCTTATTCTTGGAGCTAGAACTTCAAGTACTATATTGAATAGATATGGGGAGGATGGAAAGCCTTGTCTTGCTCCTGATTTTAGTGGAATCACTTTGAGTTTTTCTCCATTTAACTTGCTGTTGACTGTTGACTTGCTATAAATTGCCTTTATTATGTTCAGGTATGTTTCTTGTATTCCTGATCTCTCCAAGACCTTTATGATAAAAGGGTATTGGAGTTTGTCAAAAGCTTTTTCAGTATCTGGTGAGATGATCATGTGTGAGTGTGTGTGTGTGTGTGTGTGTATGTGTGTGTGTGTGTGTTTCCTTTCAGTTTGTGTACATGATGGATTACACTGACAGATTTTCATACGTTGAGCCATTCTTGCATCTCTGGGAAAAAGCATATTTGATCATGATGGATGATTTTTTATGTGTTCTTGGATTTGGTTTGCCAGTATTTTATTGAATATTTTTGCATCAATGTTCATGAGGGAGATTGGTCTGTAATTTTCTTTCTTTATCTCATCTTTGTGTGGTTTGGGTATCAGGGTAACTGTAGCCTCATAGAGAGAGTTTTGCAGTGTTCCTTCTCTTTCTATTGTTTGGAGCAATTTGAAGACTATTGTTATTAGCTCTGCTTTGAAATTCTGGTAGAATTCTGAACTGAAACCAGCTGGCCCTGGGCTTTTTTTGGTTGGGAGACTTTTAATGACTACTTTTATTTCCATAAGAGTTATAGGTCTATTTAAATTCTTTATCTGCTCTTGATATAATGTGGGTATATGGTACCTATCCAGATAATTGTCCATTTCTTTTAGATTTTCCAATATTGTGGAGTACAAGTTTTTGAAGTATGACCTGATGAGTCTTGGATTTCCTCACGGTCAGTTGTTGTGTCTCCTTTTTCATTTCTGATTTTTTTTAATTTAGATGCTCTCTCTCTCTGCCTTTTTTTAAATTTGGATAAGGGCTTGTCTATCTTGTTGATTTTCTCAAAGAACCAACTCTTTGTTTCATTAATTCTTCATAACATTCTCTTTGTTTCTATTGTATTGACTTCAGCTCTCAATTTGATTATTTCCTAACATCTACACTCCTGGGTGAGTTTGCTTCTTTTTCTTCTAGTGCTTTCAGGTGTGTTTGTAAATCACTAGTACAAGATTTCTCCAACTTCTTTATGTAGGCATTTAGAGCGATGAACTTTCCTCTTAGCACTGCTTTCATAATATCCCATAAGTTTGGATGTGCTGTACTTTCACTTTTCATTGAATTCCAGGAAGTCTTTAATTTCTTTATTTATTTCTTCCTCGATCCAGTGGTGATTCAGTTGAGCATTATCCAGTTTGTAGGCTTTCTGTAATTTCTCTTGTTGTTGAATTCTAGCTTTAATGGATGGTGGTCCAATAAAATACAGTAAGTTATTCCTTTGTTTGTTTGTATCTGTTGAGATTTGCTTTGTGACCGAGTATGTGGTCGATTTTAGAGAATGTTCCATGGGGTTTTGAGAAGAAGGTATACTCTTTTGTGTTTGGGTGGAATGTTCTATAGATGTCTGTTAAATCCATTTGAATCATAATGTCTGTTAGTTCCCTTATTTCTCTGTTAACTTTCTGTCTGGCACACCTGTCCATTGGTGAGAGTGTGAAGTTAAGTCTCCCATTATTACCATGTGGGATTTGATGTGCATTTTAAGAGTAATGTTTTAAGAGTAATATTTCTTTTACATATGTGGATGCCCTTGTATTTGGGGCATAAATGTTCAGAATTGAGACTTCATCTTGATGGATTTTGCCTGTGATGAATATGTAATGTCCTTTTTGATCTCTTTTATTAATTTTAGTTTGAAGTCTATTTTGTTAGATATTAGTATAGCTATACCAGCTTGCTTCTTAAGTTCATTTGACTGAAAGTCTTTCCCAGCCCTTTACTCTGAGGTAATGTCTGTCTTTGAAGCTGAGTTGTGCTTCTTTTATGCAGCAGAAGGATGGATTCTTTTTTTCATATCCATTCTGTTAACCTGTGTCTTTTTGTAGGCATGTTGAGTCCACTGATATTTAGGGATATTAATGACCAGTGATTGTTAATTCCTGTTACTTTTTGGTGATAGTGTTGTGTGTTTGCCTTCTTTGATATTTGTTGGTGTGGGATTATCTATTGCCTGTGTTTTCATGGGTGCATCTAACTTCCTTGGATGGATTTTCCTTCTAGTGCTTTCTGTAGGGCTGGATTTGTGGATAGATATTGTTTAATCTGGTTTTATCATGGAATATTTTGTTTACTCTGCCTATGGCATTTGAGAGTTTTGCTGGGTATAATAGTCTGGGCTGGCATCCATGGTCCTTTAGTGTCTGTATAATGTCTGTCTAGGACCTTCTGGCTTTCAGAGTCTTCATTGAGAAGTCAGGTGTTATTCTGATGGGCCTGCCTTTATAAGTTACTTGGCCTTTTTTCTTCGCAGCTCTTAATATTTTTCCTTTATTGTTTATGTTTAGTGGTTTGATTATTATATGGTGAGGGGACTTCTTTTTGGGGGTCCAGTCTATTTGATGTTCTGTAAAGTTCTTGTATCTTCATAGACATTTTCTTCTTTAGGTTGGGAAAGTTTTCTTCTATGATTTTGTTGAATATATACTCTATGCCTTTGACCTGGTATTCTCATTCTTGTATCCCTAATATTCTTAGGTTTGCCCTTCTCATGGTGTCAGAGATTTCCTGGATGTTTTATGTTATGACTTTTTTGGACTTAATGTTTTCTTGACTGACAAATCTCCTTCCTCTCTCATATCAATGCCAGAGATTCTCTCTTCCATCTCTTCCATTCTGTTGGTTATGCTTGCATCTGTAGTTCCTGTTTGTTTACTCATATTTTCCATTTCTAGCATTCCCTTGCTTTGTGTCTTCTTTATTGCCTCTATCTTAGTTTTCAAGTCTGGAACTGTTTCATTGCTTTTTCTTGGTTTTCTTTAAGGGATTTATTGACTTCATTCAATTTTTTGTCTGTCTTTTCCTAGATTTCTTTAAGGGAATTTTTCATTTCCTCTTTAAAGGCCTCTATTATCTTCTTGAAGTCATTTTCAAGGTTATTTTCTTCTACGTTGAGATGTTCAGTTCTTGCCAATGTAGAAACTCTAGGTTCTGATGGTGCTATATTTCTCTTTGTGTTGTTGAATGTATTCTTGCACTGTAGTGTACTCATCTCTCCCTGAAATTGGTGTAAATGGTGTCTGTGTCTCAGGGAGCCACTCTTTGATCCAATGTGAGCTCTTGGTCCAATGGGATCTTGGTCCATACAGAGCTCTTAGTCAGATCGGAGCTAGTGGAGTCTGTGTCTCAGGGAGCAGTCTTGGTCTCAGAGGATGGGTGGGTATGGGGGGTGGAGTGGGACTTGTAGGTTAAAGGGTCCAGTGGAAGATGGGGGTAGTCAGGCCTGCCTTTGGGAGCCTTGCCTGCTGGCCTGCAACAGGGGCTAAAATGGGTCAAAAAAGGGTCTTTCAAGAACTACAGTGTCAATATCCACAGATCTAGTTTCAAACAGAGACTACTTGTAGAAAGGAAATTGCACACAATTTAAAAGACAAATGCCGAGGCATATTTGAATAAGTCAAGTGGTATACTGAAGTCATCAAAAGCCTGATAAAGTGTAGGGCATTACACTGAGAATCAGAAAAGTAACAACTCATTATACCATAATGATGGTGATGATGATAATCTCCCTGGCAATCTAGACACAGAAATAAAGGGTTTCTACACTGAAAATTTGGGAGGATCAAAAAAAGAAGCCATCTGTTCTAATACAATTTCCTGCATCCTTTTATTCACCCTCATGAGTAATTCTTGCTGGTTCCTGTTGAACACATAAGCAGTCATATCTGGGTTTTTTGTAAGTGTAAGCATTTTTCTGTCCATGAGCTGTGACTTCAGAGTATCCAGCAAGTGTATTTCCTTGGTGGGAGATGTACACTAACCCTTATTATCATGTAAGCTGAATGCTCCTGAACAGTCCTTATTGTGTATTCAATCATGCCCACAGAATTAAAAGTACATTGTAAACAGACTTATAGCTTGGTAACAATGGTCTTATATACTGGTATAAGGAAGATGTGTATCATCACTGTGTTTGTACATATGCCACTGGTAGCAGGCACCAGCTCATGCTTATTGTGCATCAAGTCATCTCTGGGAAGTGCTTTATGACATATGTAAACTGCAAAGGAAAAACAAAAGTAAATGAATATAAATTTTAGATTTCAAAACAATGAATTTCAACAATAATAAACTGCTTTAACAAAACCTACTTTATTAATCATTCCTTGGACTGTGTGCTTATGTGAATATCCTGTGAACGCCAGTTTGTCATTCACTGCATTGTCTGTTTAGGGCTGTGTCTGTATTCTTGAAAGCAACATCCAAGTGAATGTAGTCGGACAATGTTGGAAACAGTTGTCAAGGATTATGTTTCATGAAGTAATGGACACAGAAGACTTATCAATTGAGGCCAGTTTGTGAAACCTGCTGTTTTTACTTTGCTTATTTTTCATGTATTAATGCATTTCTGTAATTACACATTTCATCTTCCAAAAAAACATACTGAGATCATAAAATAGTGTCCTGAGTTCACAGTGCCCTTAACATTTTTAGCATTTCATGATGTTTCCTTTTCACAACTGAGATGTAAACTGACAATCTGCAAATGTAAAACACTTGTATGTACAACTGTTTTATATACATTCACTGCTCAAATAAATCTCATAAACTAGACATAGTATGCACACAAAAACTGTACAGAAAAATATTTTCTAACTCAAGCATGATTCTTGATGTGCCTTGTCTAGCTGATATTCTTTCCTGTGTTGCTTTTATCTACACGTGAAACCACAGAATAAATCACAGTAAAAGAGCCAAAGTCTTCCATAGAACAATTTTATTGGAGTACTAGGAAAATGGTCTCATGCACAAAATACTTTCTTACAAGCGCAAGATGTTTTGATCCCTGGCATACATGGAAAAATTTGGAGTGTGAATGTGAATCAGAAACCACAGCATTGGAAATAAGAGACAGTCAAAAGTCCCTGGCTTCACTGGAAAGCAAGCCTAGTCAATTAGTGAGCTCCTGACTCAGTGGGAGACCTTACCTCAAAAAACTACATTGGCAAGTAATATAGAAGGCACATGACATCATCTATCTGGCTTCCACTTGCACATACTCATGCCTGCATGTGCACAATTTCATATATGAACAGAAACATACACAAAAACACACACAACCAAAAAAATTTAGGAAATCTTAAAAGATGTGGTCAGATGCAAATAAGGGTCTATCTTCTAAACAAGAAGTACATGCCAAGAATCTGCTCAGTATCACAAATATATCACAACATAAGGGATTAAATTTACAATTAATATAAAGTGACTCACAAAATGAAGACTTTTCTTTCCTGGTAGAATAAATACTGAATTTAAAATGAACTCAAAGGGTTAATAGAAGCCTTATGTAAAGTCACCAAAGTAACTTATGAATTAGGTGCAAAACGTCAATAAGCAGACCATGTTCAGAAAAACAATCCAGAAATCAATTCTGAACCTGAGCTGGGGTAAGGAAATCTAGAATGTGTGAGTGGACAGGAGAAAATAAAAGTCCTGGTCAACAGGCTTAAATATAAGGAACATGGAGATCATTATCAGTGACGAAATTATACAAATATATATCACATGAAATTTCAAGGTACAAATATCAAAAATAATGGAGAGGTCAGAAAAGGTATCCTGGGGAGGTGAGTACAAATATACAAAACATACAGTTTGTCAAACATGAAACTTAAAAAGTGATTTTGTAAGCAAACAAAATAAACCAATTAAAGTAGAGAGATGTCTTAGTTTTCTTTCTATTTCTGTGATAAGCACCATGACCAAAGGAACCTGTGAAGGAATAGGTTCATTTCATCTAACAGATTATAATCCATTGCAAAGCAAACTAGGGCGGGACCTCAAAATAGGAACCTATAGACAAAAATCAAAGAAGCCATGGAGCAATACCTCTTAGTGGTTTGAAGCCCATGCCTCACTTAGCCTGCTTTCTTAGAAAACCCAAGACCACCTGACCATAATTGGCACCACAATGGGATGAGTCCTCTCACATTAAACATTACTTAAAAAGACAATATATAAAATAGAGAATTTTCTACAGGAATCTGATAGATGCATTTTCACCACTAAGTTGGCCTCTTCCCAGATGGTCAGAGCTTGTGTTAAATGAACTGAAACTGAGCAGGAGAGGGGGCATGGATGTCCAGTGGCTGCCAAGGGAGGATAGAGAATAGGGTTGGAAGATACATTTAAAACTTCCCCAATGGCAAATCAGGTGACAGTGTAACATACTGGGGTCTTCATACCAACATATAGAAAAATGTAGCTAACCTGAAAGTGATGTGCCTCTTTTGAGCACAAAGATGATAATTTCTTATTTGTGATTTGCTGTGGGATGGTCTGTTTGTCAAGTGTGTTGCTGATTGGTCAGTAAATAAATCACTGATTGCCAGTGGCCAGGCAGGAAGTATAGGCGGGACAAGGAGGAGAATAAAGCTGGGAAGTGGAAGGCTGAGTGAGAGACACACTGCCAGCTGCCATGATGACAAACAGCATGTAAAGATGCTGGCAAGCCACGAGCCATGTGGCAAGGTATAGATTTATAGAAATGGATTAATTTAAGATATAAGAACAGTTAGCAAGAAGCCTGCCACGGCCATACAGTTTGTAAGCAATATAAGTCTCCGTGTTTACTTGGTTGGGTCTGAGTGGCTGTGGGACTGGCAGGTGAGAGAGATTTGTCCTGACTGTGGGCCAGGCAAGAAAACTCTAGCTACAGTGATTCATTTATGATTTCTCAAAGTCATGAAACATAGAACCAAGGAAGATTAAACTTTTCTACAGGAAAATGCTAACTGCTATATCACAGATGCTTGTTTGTGAGCATGCCTGAATTCTCAATTCAGTGGAAACTGAAGTGCATGAAGATTGGTTTGAGTACATCTTTTGATCCATTCCAACCTGGAATACAAAGGAATTCCAACAACGTGCCAGGCATAAGACATACATTATTTTACAACTATTTTTATAAAGAAATACATGCAAAACATTTTGAGATTGTCCTATCATGGGTATTGTCACTGTGTAGCATTGAAGCGGTGATGACACATGAGGTCCCCATGAGTTCAGGCCCATAAGTCTACCTCATGGAAGAAATTGGTAGTAGTTCATCACCTCAAATTCTTTTTTTTCCTTTTTTTTTCCATTTGATGTCTAGTACAAAAAGTTGTCAGCTTTCTTGAGTCCCCTGGTTTTGCTGCCTTTCCTCTGACATAAATCAAGAGAATCAACCTAGCCAATCTCTCCAAATCAAACCTCCTTACTCCACTTTTATTCTCCATAGGCCACCCATCTGTTATACTGTGGGGTGCTGCTATGGCTGTGGTGTTCCTATAGGTGTTGATGGAGAAGGCCTGTCCTGACCAACTCAGCTCAGATGAAGGAGGTAACAGGGACATGCTAAAGCATGGTGAGCCTTCTGTTTCAGTTCTGGCAGGATATCCAGCAACATATCCACTCACACTGTTTTAGTATATCCATGTCTCTTATCAGAATGGAGTACTGACAAACCATAGAGGCTCCCCAAATTTCTCCTCCTTCAGGAAGATACAAACTTCCCTTGTGCTAAATGTCAGGGTTGAGATGTATCTTCTATTATCTGTACATTACTATCCCACTGTCTGATTCATCTCATTGGCTTCCTAGACTATAGTCATCACAAAGGCCTCTGTACCAAGGGTCTCCTTTGTGTTCTTTCTAACAGCTAGCTTCCTCCTGCAGCAGTAGGGAACAAATACAAAGTTCCACAGACAGACATTATACAACTATACAAAGTGAGAAACCTTGGAACACTCAGCCCTAAACAAGATGTCTTCATCAAACCCCACCCCTCATGGTGGTGGAAATTTTTTGAAAGAAGAAGCAGAAAGAACCAGTCTTACAAGCCAAAGTGGATAGAGGACACCAAGAAAACAAAGCCCTCTAAATCAACATGATCAAGCTCATATGAACTCACAAGACACTGAGACAATACACACACACACACACACACACACACACACACACACACACGGCCACACATGCATATATATATATCCTACATGGGTATGCACCAGGTCCTCTGCAAATATATTGTGGCTTCCAGTTTAGTGCTTTTATGGGATTTCTGAGTATTTGAATGAGTGGCTCTCAGTTTCTGTGCCTTTTCTTGGGCTCTTTTGTAGCATGAATTCTAATTGGTCTTAATAATAAAAACCCAGAGTCAGATATAGGGTTTAATGCTAAAAGATCAGAGAGACAAAAAGGAACAAACCACAGCCACCTCCTACCTCCATGACTTCTCAGCCTGAAAGAGAGCTGAGCTCCTGTCTCCTCCCACCTTATTCCTTCCTCACTCCACCCAGCTGTATCATTTCCTGTATCCACCTCTCTAGTGCTGGGATTAATATAATACATTCCCTATGGAGGATGCCACTCCAGGCCACATACAGGAAGTTTGGTGTACTGGTATCCCAACTAAAGAGGTGACACTCTCGGGTAGTTTAACTCGTTTATATTTCTTATCACTTGTTCCAGGGAACATGCAACTGGCACTATAGGAAGAAGGAACACCATCTCATATAATACAGGCATAGCTAACCACATCCGTTGGCCACCTGTATGTCTTATTCCCAAGTATAGGAACTGTGCAGCTTCTCACACCCAGAGGTCTTTAATTCTCCTTGTCCCTATCAAGATATCAATTATGCTGTGAGATATTTCCTGGGGACATGAAAATGTATATTCATCTCAAATAGTGTATTTTTAATAAATGAAGAAAATGACCTCAGCCAAGTCTGTCTTAGTAGACCAATGAGATCAGTGTGATTGTTTACAGGAGCACAGGTGAAGGGTTATCATCTCAAACTGCGGCATCATCTGGGAAGAGTTCCTTTCAGAATACTGTTTCTCGTATAGAAAATATTCTGGGTTTCCCTCCTAGTACTAGTATCAACCAATATGGATAAATGAGATTTTCTTACAAAATGGCAATAGCAGATTATCTTTATTTATAAATGCATACCTAAAAGAATTAACTTTTAAAGACTACACTTGATCTCAACATTTTCCAATGTGAATGTGAATTAGTCACATCCTGTTCTGTACTGTTAGCTTAGAAGATATAAACAAGATATTAGTGGCAATGAATTTCTCTTCTATAATTAGTGAGGCAGCATTCTCAATTCAAAAATAGACAAATTGGATTTGGTCACATGACACATTAAGATAATAATGATATGGTATGATACAAGCATTCCTTGATGATGTATGGAAGACAGACATTAGAATTTCATCATCCATTCTGGTCTCCAAGGAACTCAACAGATAACAGCAGCTCCAAACTGCAACATTTCATTGAGGGGATAGCAAGAAACTTGTAATTGCTTTTAATATCTGACACCTGGGGAAGAGATGCTCAGAAAGTTTCCCCTACTTCATAAAAAGTTGTGTACACACTACTACTGAAGGTGAAAATTTAATTGCAGGTCTGAGGGGAGGGGGGGCCACAGAATCACAGACCCATATCTCAGGCACTGATTGCCTCCCTCTAGTGAATGTCAGGGACCATAAGACCCTGGATGTGAGATTGCCGTCCTGAGAAGGGAAACAGCACTTGGAGAGCATCCTGGGGAGTTTGTGAGTCTAAATCCACAAAGCAAAACTAATTGAAAGAATCCAGCTAAGCGAGACATCCAGAAAAGTAAACTTGGAATTGAACTAGGTTGCATAACAAAGCCAACTAGTAATTGAAGAAAGATCTGAAGCATGGGCTGAAGACACAGGCAAAATAAACATGAGGTAATAGACACAGGACACAGTTTCTGTCATCCTCACCTTCATGAATCCTCCACTCACTGGACTTCTTGTGATTTACTCCAACTGATAATGAAAACTAGAATGCAAGGAGCTTAGAACTGTTGCCTTAAAAAGCAGTCTACTGCAAAGCTACGATTCTGGGAATTCTTCCTACTGATGAGCTGATTCTACAGTTGTTTCCCCGGGTGTGCTTCAGAGAGTGGGAGGAAGGTAAGGGAACCATGCAATCCCATGCAGAAAGCATATCTGCATGCAGAGTGCTTGAGTAGAAAATCTCTAACTGTCACAGGAGGCCATTGATGGAAACAGGGACTGCTTCTACCCTGAAAGACATATAGTCTGATACTATGATGAGGCAGCTTCCCTCCTAAATCATGCTCAGCAAAATGAGCACAAAAATAAGCACCACTGTTTAATAATTCAAACACTGCCAGTCAGATGTGGACCACCGTGTTGACACATAAATTCTTTCTTAATTCTTCCTTTAGTTAAAAATTATATGCTGGACTAATTTGCTACTTGAGGATACAATAATGTGAAGGAGAAAATTGAAAGTTTATTTAGCTATTACAATACAATTGTGAATCTAAAGTTTTTCTAAGGAATGCTATATTTTATTTATTTGTTTTTAATAGCACACAGTGGAGATTTATTCCCTTTATTTTTATTTTTGTGTGTGAAAGTCTGCACACACATCTGTGCATCACATGTGTGCCTAGAATGCTCAGAGGCCAGAAAAGGGTATTGGAACCCCCAGAACTGTAGATATAGACAGTTGTAAGCTACCATTTGTGCTGAGAATTGAACTTGGGTCCTTTAAAAGAGGAGCCAGTGCTCTTAGCTACTGTGCCATCTGTCCAGCCCCAAATACTTCAAGGTTTACAAAGCACAAAATCTTGATTCCGACAAATGGTAGTGTGTACACATCACACTAGAGTTGGGTGGTTTGCAAATCTGACTTCCCTGCTGAGAGACCACTTGTGCAGGTACCAGTTAGCACTGAAGTGTGGCCCCTGATCCATAGTTATACTGCGTGTGCTCCACATACATTTACTTTGGGCTTCTTTGCCTTCCTGAAATTAAGGCATGTGAATTAAGGCAAGGCATGTGAATATGAGTGGTTTCCATTAGGCTGTAATTTTATTTGTTTTTCTAACATAAATATTAATAAACCATTAGACAGCTATCTGAAAAGTGGACTGTTTTGCACTGATGTATATTATTTCTCCTGAGACTGTTTCCTGCAGGGTTATAGTTCCTGTTGTACATTAAAATACCCAGTGTTCACTAGAAATAGATATTTTCTCATGTAAGAATAAGCTGCACACATGGAAATTTCACTACAAAAAAAATGCAACGACGCTAATTTTGAAAAGATAAAAATGTGTAAGTATCAAACCTCAGTATGAGGCTGTTGGTTTTAAGAACTGACTTGAATCATTTTTCAGGTAGCTGTGGATCCCAGTAGCCTAACTGTAGACTTGAAAAGTCCTCACATTATCATTAACCAAGCTTGAATTTACAAATAATTGACTCAGATTAAATTATCTCGCTTTTCATCATCTGTGTAACTGGAACCGGAGCAGAGGCTTCTACACAGACTGTGAATATTGACTAAATTGTGTACACTATCTTCAAAACTAGAGATTGGACATTATATCCTCTCTTAGCTTATAATGTTGCCTTTTGATTCCCTATTTTTTAAAAAAAATCAAGGAACAATTTTGCATTAGTCTTATTATGGATATAGAATGTAATATATATATATATATATATATATATATATATATATATATATATATATATATATATATATAAAACATAGTGCATACAGCCAATGCCTCATCTTCCCAAACCATAATCCTGAGACCACAAGAGTTGACATCATGGGAGCCAGTGACATGGTTATAAGAGTAATCTTTTTATCACAGACTTTGATTGGAGTCTTGAGCAACTCCTTCCTAGTCTACAACTACCTGCTGCTTTACTTCTCTGGGATCAGGTTAAGGTTCACAGATTGGATCCTGCAACACTTGATTGTAGCCAACTTCTTAACTCTCCTGTGTAAAGGAGTGCCGCAGACAATGGCAGCTTTTGGTTTGAAAGACTTCCTTAATGATTTTGGGTGCAAACTGATCTTTTATCTTCACAGAGTAGGGAGGGGTGTGTCCTTAAGCAGCACCTGCTTCTTGAGTGTCTTCCAGGCCATTACCATCAGTCCATCGGGTTCCAGGTGGTCACGGCTTAAAGTCAAGTCTCCCAGTTACATTGCTGCTGGTGTATACATGAGTTGGATCCTGGCCCTCATAGTAAACATAACTTTTCCTATGTACATGACTGCAAAATTAAACCATAGGAATAGGACAAGTCTTAAAGAGTTTGAATACTGTTCTTCTGTTCGTCATGACAAAACCTTTGACATTTTCTCTGCAGTATTAGTCACAAGTCCTGATGTTTTTTTCATGTTGCTGATGCTTTGGTCCAGCAGCTCCATGGTTTTCATCCTCTGCAGACACAAGCAGAGATTGAAGCACATTCATAGAAGCAACTTCTCCCTCAGGTCCTCCCCTGAATCCAGAGCCACAAAGGCCATTCTGCTCTTGGTGAGCATCTTTGTCTGCTTTTATACCCTTTCTTGCCTCTTACAAATTAATTTGTCCCTTCTGTATAATCCAGGCTCTTTCCTGGTAAACATGGCTTCAGTAGTTGCTGCATGTTTCAACTGTGAGTCCCTTTCTGCTGTACAATCGATAACTCTGTGAGTCTCCACTCTGTTTTGCCTGTGCAGGGAATACAATATTCTAACCATATCAGTAACATCAAAATTGTGTGTTTTTTGAATAATGTATACATTTTATTGAATCATGTATATATACTCAATCATGTCATAAAAGCAGGTGGTGTACATTCATGAACTAACATGTACACATACAATTTGTGAACATATTATAAATTACATATTTATATATCCTATATTGTTTTGTGACATGAAAATGTTAATCAATTTATATAAATTATGAATTTGTCATAGTTTGTAAAACAATGGTTTGATTTACAATCTATTTTTTTACACTTATCTTACCTTTTTTTACAGCAACAGATTAAAATTCATTGGACAGTTTTTCCTTAGCCACTTCTCTTGCCAAAACAAAAAATATATAAATGAAGATAATCAAATAGCATTTCATTATCCTCATGCTCTGAACAGAAAATATTTAGAAACTTGATGGGATTTGACTATTAAAGGACAGTCTGCATGTGAGTGTAATAACACCAGTAATGAAGAAGGTTTTAGCAGGCAATGGTATACTCTTGTGGACATTTGCATAATACTTTTTCTGTGTTGACTTCTGTAAATCCTTGGTTTTTTGGAGCCAAAATTTTTCCAGATTTATTGCAGTATGATTGAATAATGAAATTTCATTTTCAGATTATATGTGGTGAAAACTTCCTATATGTGTATGTGTATTTATATGTGTATATATAAAATGAAAAATTGATTACCATCATCAAATCATGTGGCATATAGTGCTGTGTAGTTTTATGTCAACAACACAGCTAGAGTGATTGGGAAAAAGATAACCTCAACTGAATAAATGACTGCACCAGATTGTCCTATAAACAGCCTGTCAGGCATTTTCTTGATTAGAGTTTGACGTGGAAGGGCTGTGCTCACAGTGGATGGTGCAAGCCCTTGGCAGGTGGTCTGAGGGTGTCTCAGAAAGCAGACTGAGCAGGACAGGGGAAGGAAGCCTGTAACCAGATTCCATCCATGGCATCTGCTTCAGTCCTCCTTAAGGTTCCTGCCTTGAGCTCCTGTCTTTCCTTTTCTTGGTGATAAATTGTTGCTTGGAAATACAAGAGAAACATAAATATTTCCTCCCCAAATATCTTTCTCTTGTGGTGCTTTATCATAGCAATACAAACTCTAAAACCCATATCTCTATGACCAATTTCTAGAGATGATGACTTCTAAGATCTGTGTTAACACCTTCCACATACAAGAAACATTAAGTGTAGACACTGTTGTACACTTTAGAGCCTCGGACTTTGCACGTCTTTGTGAGTGTATGTGTCAGAGAACCTGAAGCTTGTGAGTCCAGCTAGACTGGCTGGTCAGCCAGGGCCAGAGATCCTCCTGTCTCTGCCTTTGCTATTACAGGTGTCTGAAGCTTCATTTACATTCCTGTAGTTGGTGGAGGTGAAACTCAGGTGTACACGTTTCCACAGTAAGAATTTGAGAACCTTAGCCATCTCTCCAGACCTAGAACTGATTCATTTTATTGCTGAAAATGTGTATATCTTGACAAACATTTCCTCATTTCTCTTACTCCTCTGTTCCTGGGTTTTCTACTTTTCTACTGGGAGTCTCTAAATTAAGCTTTCATAGATTCTATATGTAAGTAAAAATGTCTTGCTGCATTTGTTTACCTTAATTTACATGGTGCTTATCAGGTCCATCTGTTTTATTGCACATGACAGGACATTTAGTCAAAGTATTTTTTTTTTTTTGGTTTTTCAAGACAGGGCTTCTCTTCAAAGTTTTATATATAATACTCACCTGCATGTGTGTGAAAGGTTACAACTAATTGACCTGTCTCATAGAAACTCTGACAATTGTGTTCTATGATAAAACATGGCAATTCCTTTCTTGGAAGAGAGAAAAGAAGAAAAGAGGGGTAACCTTTGAACACATGGAGCCTCTGCCCAATAAGGATTGGTCCATGGCCAAGGGACTCCAAGACATTATGAGAAATCCCTTAGGATGAATGGGAGGGTTCAAAACATCTCATTCCTACTTCCATACCCTGAAACCACTCAAAATTGATCATCACCTTTGAACTCTTTGTCAGAGTTCCACTCTACATAGACAAGATTTATACATTTATTTGAGAACTTCCACCTTGGGTGAGATGAGTGTGGATAATATGGGATGCAAACCTTGCCCTGCAATCTGAGGTTTTTGAGAATTTTAGATCCTGCAGTATGCTGGAAATTCACCACTAAACTTCCAGGCTCATCAAAGGTGCTCTCTCTTCCTTGTGAGCTACTCCCAAAATCAAAACCCAGAGATGTAGAAAGAAAATTCCTATCAGCCATTTTCTTAATGTTACTTTATTTAGTGAACCAAGAGTCCAGCTCCCAGAACTGCTACCCAGGGTTACTCAGAAAAAGACTTCTCAAGAGCGGGGATAGAAAAATTTCTGATCTATAATAAAGCACATATGATCTGAGGGTCACTCTCTTTTTCTTCTTCTTCTTCTTCTTCTTCTCCTTCTTCTTCTTCTTCTTCTTCTTATTCTTATTCTTATTCTTATTCTTATTCTTATTCTCCCCCTCCTCCTCCTCCTCCTCCTCCTCCTCCTCCTCCTGCTCCTGCTCCTTCTCCTTTTCCTCTTCTTTTTCATTTCTCACACTTTTCTCTCTGCCCATTCAGCTACATCCCTCACTCAGCACATACACATCTCTCACTACTCTCTCTACTACCCTAACAGCCAAACTCTGGACAATTTTATGTTACATTTTCCAGGTCCTACCCATGCTCATTACACATAAGTCACACAGTTTTTCTCAGACTATGGAGGTCACATTGACGGGCTGGTGAGTAACGATTGGCCATGCATGTAGCCTAAATGGTTAGGGTTCTCAGATAGAAAGTAAACAGTTAGTTGGCTGAACCTTGAGCCTATAAAATAAACTGAAACTAAGACGATGTGCAGAAAACCAATTTCTGCAGAGAGTTATATCTACCAAAGTTGCTTCAAGTCTGACTTTGATTCAGCAATAAACACCTGGGAATTTGTCCTTGTGTATTCATCTCCAGGGGCAGCTCATCTGTTTTGAATTTCCTCTAAGGTCTTATAGCACAATGTGTAAAAGGCTGTCTTTTTAAATGAGAATACTGTTACTTTCCTATGTCAGTTATGAAAAATATTCTAGTATTATTAGAATTATACACGTAAGTAGAAATCATCTTCCTGAGCATCCACAGCTATATGTGTGCCCAAAGAGGGAATATTTTCATGAGATACACACACATGCAGTGGGGAAAATACCCATAGCTGTTATTAAAGAAGAAATGAAGGGGCACATGAGAGAAATTACAGACAGAAACAACCAGTCATTTATAGTCAGTGACTCTGCTACTTTGCCAGGTGGGACTCCCCATCAGAGAGTTATTTGTCTGGTGGATTGATGTGTTGAATACTCGTTGTCACCTGCTGTATACTCCCACAACCTCCTTCAACTTCACCTACAATGTTACAATTTAGAAGGAAAACAATACTGCAATGAATCTAACTATTGTAAACTGGCCATTAGAGAAGAGATTAGTGATTGGTGACAATGAGCAATAACCTCCAACAGGCACATCATGAGCTCCTCCATCCTCAGCCCCATCTCTTTGCTCCTTTCCCTTTCATCTCCCAAAAGACAGGAGGACGTGGTCCTTTCAGCACATGAATCACAAGATGAGAGTGAAGCACACTGCAGCCAGGCCTGTCCACCTACATCCAGTTTCAGTCCCTAAGGAAGAAAGTAAATGTGCCATAAAGTGTTTTTCCCAAAGTCACAGTACTCTATCTCAACTGTGTTCAATATGCATTTTCACTGATAATTTATAGGAACAATATTTTTGATACTGAGATGAAACTGTGAGGAATTCCAATTAGATTATATTTGACCATAAAGGAGGGAAATGAAGATTAGAGGACTGAATGGTTTTTCAATCACATTTACCATCACCTTCATTGCAGGTCAACTTTTTTCATTATCACATCCTAAAGTTTCCCTGGTTTCTCTGCAGTTTAGTTTTTGCCTTATGCTGAACCTCCAAAAACCCTTCTACAGCATTCTACAAAAATATTAACTACCACACAGCACCTCTACCCTGCACCCAATTTGAAAGTCTTTCTATTTGTCTGTATTAAGTTTGAGATGAATTTAGGGAAATATTTATGACCTAAATTATTCCCAAAGCTCCTTCCTCAAAGCTCCACAGTGTCCATTCCAGAAGACCACTCTTCTGCATGCATGTGAATACCCAGCATTAACTTTATGAACCAAACCACAAATTAGGACATCCAGTCTGACAATGGAACAACTATATGAGATTAATATTGATTGAATTATGCACTTTATTACCTTTCTTATCCTCATTTTACTATTTTAAAAGATAGTCAATTAATGTGCCAGGATAAAAGTTTTAGAAAAACCTGTTAAACCTGTTAAGATATATTATAGAGAAATTCAAATTCAGACAGAAGAAATTAACAGCGATGTTGTTTCAAGATTGGATAATAAGGTTACAGAAAGAAAGCATGTTTGACACAGTCACTCTTAATTTATCCAATAAACATACAGCAGTTACCTGATCAAGTGAATACACAAAATATTTGGGCTCCAATTGAAATGTTAGATTTATGAAGGTTTAAGGAGGCAATAGTATCTTATGGCATGCATTCCCCATATGTAAAGCAAATGTTAAACACCTGGTCAACTTTTAATAGGATTATATTACAGGACTGGCGGGAGCTGGCACAGGCTGTTCTGGAACCCAGTCAAAGGCTACAGTGGCAAAAGTGGTTCAAGGAGGAGGCTAAAAACATAGAAAAACAATGGAGGGATAAAGGAATATAAGTCTTCCAGGATCAGCTTGTTGGAGAAGGCCAATATGCTTCAGTACAAACACAATGTTTATATGATGTCCAAACCCTAATTCTATGTCGAACAGCAGCCTTGCATGCATGGGACAGAGTTGAGGAACCAGAGAAAAACTGAGTCATTTACAAAGGTTATACAAGGCCCAAAAGAATCTTTCAACAATTTTTTACAAAGATTGACTTCAGCAGTACAGAGAATGGTCCTGAATTCAGAGGCTAGTCAGAAAATAATTGAATCTTTGGCCTTTCAGAACATGAATGCAGCATGCAAAAGAATAATCAGGCCATTAAAGGCAAGATCTACAACTTTGTAAGATTGGATTAAAGATACGGTTAATATTGAGGCTCATGACCATGATGATATATGGATAGGAGAAGCAATTTGAAAAGGTTTGAGGAATGTTAGATGTTTTGGATGTGGAAAGCAAGGACATTTGAAAAGGGACTGTAAACAGGTCATTCCTAGAAACAATGTTTCTTCAAGGAACAATGGCAACAGAATACCCCTTCCTTCTGGAGTATGCAGAAGGTGTGGTAAGGGAAAACACTATACCAAGGAATGTAGATCAACAAGGGACAGGCAAGGTAATATTTTGCCTCATTCTGCGAGAAACTCCCAGAGGGGCCTAAGGCAGACCCCCAAAGCAAATCCAGTTCAAACTTTTCCTGCAGTAGTAGAGGAAACCCCTACTCAGAGCAGTTAAATAACCAAATGCCTATTGGAATAAGTCATGCTGGTCAGGATGATGAAACAGAGAGAATAGAAAATTCAGGAGAAAACATAAAGAAAATTTTTTGGCAAACTTCTATTAATGAACAAAGACCAAAATTAACAATAAAAATAAATGGTGTTTTGTTGTCTGGTCTGGTAGACACAGGTGCAGATGTTACCTTAATTGTACCAGAATTTTGGCATCCAACTTGGCCTCTTCAGGATGTAAACATTCATCTGTTAGGAATTGGGACATTATCTCAAGTGAAACAGTGCAAGATGGCTCAAATGTATAGGTCCTGAAGGACAGAGAGGAAAATTAAAACCATATATGGCTAACATAGCTCTGAACCTGTGGGGTTGAGACCGGTTGCAACAATGGAATACTCAGATTAATATCCCTCCAACCTCAGAAACAAATTATACCAGCACATGTTTATGAGAGAAATATTAGAAGATATTATTCTAAAGAGTGCTCACCAGCCATCCATATGATACAAGAACAGGGCACAACAACTGATGATCTCCCAAAGACACCAACAGTTCTACCTTTAAAATGGTTAACAGACAAGCCTGTATGGGTTCAGCAATAGCCTTTAACAACAGGCTTTAGAAGAGCTGGTAGAAGAACAGTTAAATGCTCAGCATATTGAAGAATCAACCAGCCCTTGGAATTCTCCTGTATTTGTTATTAAAAAGAAATCTGGTAAATGGAGAATGGTAACAGACCTTAGAGCAATTAACAAAGTAATTCAGCCAATGGGCTCTCTACAATCTGGAATTCCTTTGCCTACTCTGTTACCAAAAGGTTGGTCTCTCATAGTTATTGATTTAAAAGACTGTTTCTTTTCAATACCCTTACAAGAAAAGGACAGAGAAAGATTTGCTTTCACAGTGCCTACTTATAATAATTCTCAACTGGTTAAAAGATTTCAATGGAGGGTTCTCCCACAGGGAATGTTGAATAGCCCAACACTGTGCCAATATTTTGTACATCAGCCATTGGAAGTGATACGTAAAAATTTCCTAAATCTATAATTTATCATTATATGGATAATATTTTACTAGCTGACTCAAATGCAGATACTTTACAAAGAATGTTTGAAGAAGTAAAGAAAATTTTGCCTTGCTTGGGATTACAAATTGCTCCTGAAGAGATACAAAGAGGAGATTCTATTAATTATTTAGGATATAAAATAGAGCTACAAAAAATTAGACCCCAAAGGGTCCAAATTAGGAGACATCGACTACAGACTCTTAATGACTTTTAAAGACTATTTGGAGACATTTCTCATCTATGAACTATAATTGGGGTAAAAAAAAAACGATGAACTGAATAATTTGTTCCAACCTTAGAAGGTGACAAGGACTTATATAGTCCAAGAGAATTATCACCTGAAGCTGAGAAATAATTGACCTTGATAGAAAAGAAAGTACATGAAGTGCACATGGATCGTATTGATCCAAAGCTGGATTGCATTTTGGTTATTGTACCATCTAGGCATTCTCCTACAGGAATATTAATGCAGAGGGAAGATAATATATTAGAATGGATATTTTTACCAAATAAACCAAATAAAAAAATTAAAAATTTATATGGAAATAATCTCTGACTTGATATGGAAAGTAAAATTGAGACTTCGTCAATTAGCAGGAATAGACCCAGCAGAAATTGTCTTACCTTTAACTAAGAAGAACATTGAAAAATTATGGATAGAAAGTGAACCTTGGCAAAGAGCTTGCAGTAATGTTTTGGGAGAAATTAACAGCAACTATCCTAAAAGTGATAGAATTGATCTTATAAAGGGAGCTGATTGGATCTTGCTTCGAATTGTACAGGAAAACCTCATATCTGGAGTTGGTACATTTTACACAGATGCCAACAAACAAGGAAAAGCAGGTTACCAATCAGAAAATTTAAGTAAAGTGATTCAAAGTCCTTATAATTCAGTTCAAAATTCAGAATTGTATGTTATTCTGTTGGTATTAATGGATTTTTCAGAACCTCTCATCATAGTAACTGACTCTCAGTTGCTAAAAGAGTAGTATTACATATTGAGACGGCAGAATTTATCCCTGATGCTTCAGAATTAACTTCACTATTTATTCAATTACAAGACACAATCAGGAAAAGGAGTCATCCCTTATATATAACTCACATCCGATTCCATACTGGTCTGCCATGCCCTCTAGCACAAGGCAATGATGAAATTGATAAATTATTGATAGGAAATAAGCAGGAGGCCTCAGAATTTCATAAAAATCATCATGTCAATAGTAAAGGTTTAAAAAAGGATATTTCCATAACCTGGCAACAAGCCAAAGAAATAGTAAAGAAATGTCCTACTTGTTCCTTCCACAACCAAATGCCATTACCAGCAGGATGATGTAACCCAAAGGGTACTCAGAGGGAAGAAATCTGGCAGATGGACGTATTTCACTTTGTAGAATTTGGAAAATTAAAATATGTACACCATACCATTGATACTTATTCAGGATTTCAATGAGCAACTGCTTTGAGTTGTGAAAAAGCTGATTCTGTAATCACTCATTTGCTAGAAGTTATGGCCATCATGGGTATACCTGCACAAACCAAAACTGACAATGCTCTAGCATATGTATCTGTTAAAATGAAACAGATTTTGCTTATTACAATATATGGCATATTACAGGCATACCACATAATCCTACAGGTGAAGCAGTTATAGAAAGATCAAACAGAACTCTAAAGGATATGCTAAATAAACAGAAAGGGGTAACAAAAAACCCCAGAAATAGACTGTATGATGCTCTATTAACTTTTAATTTTCTTAATGCCAATGATAAAACAACAACAGCTGCAGAGAGACATTGCATAATAGAAAAAACTACAGAATTAAATCAACCTATATACTTTAAGGATGTGCTGACCTCAGAATGGAAACCAGGGTATGTGTTACGTTGGGGAAGAGGTTTTGCTTTTGTTTCTACAGGAGAAGATAAGCTGTGGGTACCATCAAAATTGATAAAGGTTCGATTTGAACAAGAGAAACCTCTTAATTAGAGGAGGTGATAGTTCATCAACCAGCATGAACATCCAATTTAAACTAACTTATACCAGTAACACATGCCTTTTCATGTAATCAGATAATAACTTGCCAAAAAGGAATATCCCCAAAAATTAGTCTTGGGGAAAGGTTTTTCTTTATGTCTTCTAGGAGAATGAGGAATCTGAACAACACTGGACAAATGAGACAACTGAAGATAAGGAACAAATCATCTATGCCAGGAAACAGAGGGAAATGGCATATTGGTATATCCTCTAAAAAATATTATAAGTCTTCCTAAATGTTGGTTTCTGCTCTTCTCAAAGATTTAACACTATTGGTCTTCTAATAGTCCCAGTTCAATTAAAATTTAAAGCTGACTTTGGAGTTGGAGAATGGCTCTCTCCTTCTTTAAACTCAAGCATGTTGTTAAAAGGAAAATGCAAACTCCATGTATCATGCCAGAAGAAAAGAGCTATGGGACAGGAGAAAAGCCAAATTAATTAAGGGACTATTCTATTACTAATCTCAACTCTTTGATTATATTCTGGTTCTTTAAACTTTTCTTAAAGAATGAATTTTATATCAAAATTTACAAGATTAATATAGATGATAGATAGATAGATAGATAGATAGATAGATAGATAGATAGATAGATACACATTTTAAACTTTGTTAAGATATGAATGGTCATATAGAGTACTAACTAATTCTAGAAAAAAAGGCTTCAGTTAGCTGTATATATATATATGTCTTTGTGTTCGAGTCTCTTATCAGTTTTCTGCAGAAAATCTCGGCCAGGCCTAACATCAACTGAAGTCTCCAGAAAGAAGATGGGGCCCCACAACAACAACAATTCCATGTGGACAATAATAACATCACTAAGATGACAAACATCATCTACAGATCAGCTTTGAACTACAAAGTGCTCAGAACAATTTTGAGAGGGCAAGCTGAGATGATCCAGTCCCAAAGACTACTTGTATAAGGACTTGAGATAAACCCTGAACTTTGGCATTATACAAAGACTGGATAAGGAAGAATATAGTAACCTTTCCTAGAATTTGACAATTAACCTAAAATTTTTCTTTCAGGATAAAGATAACTTTGCCCATACACAGCAGGAAGCAATTTTAAGAGTACGATGCCCATATTCCCAAAGAGGTGTTGTGGGGTGGGTAGTTTTTTGCTCTTTTTTAATGGGTTTTGAGTCTGGGATAATTTTCATTGTTTATGGGGCTTGGTTACAAGTTGTTGTCAAGGGTTAAGAAAAAGGCTAAGCAAAGGAGATTAGATTTAAGGTTCTTGTTTTAAAAAAGAGAAAGAAAGAAAGAAAGAAAGAAAGAAAGAAAGAAAGAAAGAAAGAAAGAAAGAAAGAAAGAAAGAGAGAAAGAAAGGAAAAGGGAAGAAGAAAAAGACAATTACTAGTTTTAAATACTTTACATTGGATTGGATTGTTTTATATTGTTTACAAATTATATATATTGAAATTGATATTGTTAGAAAATGCTATATGTATATTTCTAATTGTACTTATACCATTCATTTAACAATGCAATTTTCTGATCCTTGAATGTTATTATTACCAACTACTAGGATATAAAGAAATGAAAGTTAGTAATTAGACATTACAATAGAACTTGTAGTCATATTAGATATGTTTTAAAAATTGAGCAGATATATTTTAGATAGACAGGTCATCTTCAAACCCTTCAGAGATCTACAGAATATGGCATTTAAAATGTTTTAATAACTTAGAAAATTGTTCCTTTTTGAGACATGTCGGCTCCTGGCAGTACCAATCTACTTCAGAGAAAATATGGGCATTGAAGAAACTGCATATGGAGTTAACTTTCATTGTGGCAAAAGTTAGCCACTGGACAACAAAGTATCCTCGAATCAACAGGACAAAATGGACAGACAGGACATGAAACAAAGGAGTACTGATTCTTGCCAAAACAAGTGTGGTTATGGCTTTATCAAAAGGCATCTTCTGAGGCCAGGACAATATGGCACCATCCCTGAAGTGGCCTTCGCAATTCGGAAAAGGTACAGTGCCCTTTTCTTCCAAGGCAGCTGAACAGGCAGTGGGCTGATGGCTTCCGATGTGCAATGGGACAGTAGCTGAAACAGTTATTCTTGAAGAGTAACTAAGCTCACACCTCCCAATAGCAGACTGGCATTTAATAGAGGGATGTGGAGAAGAACGGGATGCTGAGATGAAGCCATATATACACAGTCAAGAAGAATGGACAGCTGAATTCAAAAACCATCAGCAATTTCCAGAATTCAAAATCTTGAATCATGACATGACACTAATGGAATTCAGGTGTTTCTGGTACATGGACTGTTCTCACCCAATGTGAGGTTGAACTGTTGACCTTGTGTACATCCTACTTCACAAATGAGTCTGTCAGATACGCTAAGCCTATAGGCTGAAGATGATGCCCCAGGACTGTGGAGAAACCTCAGGTGACTGTCCAGGCAGCTGGCTGTTTCTCTCAACTCACAAATTTTTTGGAAGTTGTTTGCTTGCACTTCCTGTTTTTATTTTTGTTAGGTAATATTATTTCCTTCTTGGGCCTCTGAGAGAGTTGAAGATTAGTTAATTATAGTTGAAGGTTAGTTAGTTATAGTTGAAGATTAATTAGGATAGAAAGTGAATTAGATACATTTTGGACTTACCAAAATAGGATAGATAATGAAATTATTTTCTCTGAATTTGTCAAATACAAATGGACTAGACATTGTTTAGGTATTTATTACTTGTATATATTGTAGATAGTTATTGTACTTTGTATATAGTTTTTCTTTTGTTAGTTATAACCTTTTTCTTTTTTTCTTTTTATTAAATAGAAAAGGGGAAATATGGTGGTATTTTATTTGTACTGAAATGTGATTTTAATTGTATGTTAATAAACAAAGTTGCCCTGGGGTCAGAGCTATTAGAGCCATAGGAAGAGCATGGCGGTGGTGTGGTGGCACACGCCTTTAATCCCAGCACTTGGTAGACAGAGCTAGGTAGATCACTGTGTGTTGAAGGATACAGCCAGCACTGGAGACACACACACCTTTAATCTCAATCCCAACCATAGAAGACTTGGAAGTCTTTACAGACAGGCAGTGACGAGGCAGTCATGTGTTTGGGTTTACAACCAATGAGAAGGTAGAACAGAAAGACTATATAAAGACAAACACACAGGAAGTAGGTATTTTTTGGAGAGGTCTCCTGGCTGAAGAGGCTAGCTGCAGCAGGCTGGTAAGGCTCTTAGCTCTGATCTCTTGGCTTTCTGCTTTGCATTGCTTCTGTGTTTCTTATTTAATAAGACAGTTGGTTACATCTACAAAGAATAAAAGAAAGTTATGGAATTTGCAGATAAATGAATAGAACATTTATATTGAATGTGGTAATGAAGGTACTGAAATGCAAAAGCCACACACATTCTCTCATAGGTTAGTCATAACTTCAAGTCCCTACTGTCCTGTGTTGAACTTATAGTTCACATAGATGCCTGAAATGTAGAACGAGAGCACTGGGAGAACGGTGCTTTAAAAGATGGTTAGTAGAACATCATAGATTTTCTCAAAGTACACATAAGAAAAATCAACCTCTGTGGAAAGGCAGAAGTGGTAGTCTATAGGAGAAATGAGAGTACAAGAAGGCAAGAAGGAGTGTCCATTTAAAAAAGGTTGCATGAGCATCTGATGGCCTTCTAAAAACAATTTAAATTGAAATTGGGACAATCTGCAAGGCTGTTGAAACATTTCACTTTCATGAAATGCCACTCATCAATTTTGGAAATTGTTCTCTATGCAAATGTAGTCATTCATACAGTCCTTGCATTTGGTTGTATCATGAAGATCTTCCCCGGCTTTCTCCTCTGAACTTTTAGAATGCCATGGCTTCCAGTTGGATGCTTGATCTGTGTTGATTTGACATTTGAATTGGTCAAGATTGTAGGTATCCTATTTCATTCCTCTAAATATGAATACATATTTTCCAAAGTAAAACAGTCTGCCTTTGCTCCTGTGTGTATTTCTACAAGCAGTTCAAATTCAAGTGACTGTATTTGTGGAGATTAATGTCTGAGTCCCCTAATTTTTTTAATTAGATTCCATGTAAATTTTTGAATATCATTAGTGTTTATCTATGGCTCTGAACTTTACTTAATTAGGTACAGTGATTATTGTAATATACTCTGAAAACATTACCATTGATTTAAAAAGATTCTCACCTGTTTCATTAATACTTTGTCTTGGAGTCACACTTCATGTCCAGTGTCTTACTCATTCTATCCCTGATAGCATTTCTCAGTATGATCGGTGCTGTGGCATGACATAACAAGCCTATGTGAAGAAATAAATTTCTTTAGTGGGGGAACAATTGGGTAACACAATAAAGTAGGAAGTAACAAGAATGTATCTCTCTATACAACAGTTACACTAGCAGCTTCTATCTCAACAGATGTATCTATGACTCTGAAGTGAAATGTGTATATTAAAATATCTATTTTACAGTCAAAATGGTAAATGTCAGATGTTCTCAACTCTTAGTATGTAGTGCATACACACCTCACACCTTCAGTATCCTGGCTCATAGGTCTGTGCCTAAGGACCTGAAGTCATTCTCCACATCAAGGAAAGCCATGAGAGTATTACAACTATGTGTGAGAAGCATCTTCTGGCTCTATTTCTTCTTACTTCTCCCTCTAGTTTTGTAGGTGCTCACATAGTGTCCACTGGTACACACTTTCCCATAAAATCACAGCCTACATTCTTTTTTTCTAAAGCATATAGTTTTCTAACCTACACACAGTCTATACATAGATGCAAATTTTACCCAGCTGACTAGAGATTTATTTGTTGTAAATGCCTTATAGATTGGTTTTCTGTTTGTCTGTTTTTTATCTCTTCCTCTCTTTACTGATACTGGTTTGTGGTTTTTTGCTGTTTTGGTTTTATAATGAATTTATGCTGTTTTACTGGGTATGAAAAGAACCTTCTGTGACCTGAGCTGCCCCCTGTCCTGCTGCAACTGCACAGTGCACTGTAAAGGATACAGAACAGTAGTATCACTTTGCATTCCCTTCGGACTCCTGTACCCCCAGATGGCTGTTTCTTTTAGGGTGTGGGGGTTGTTTCATTCATATGCTTCTTTTCCAGAGTGTGGAACATCTACAGTCCAGAAAGGCTTTAGCCTGCCAGTTGATTTGAGATACTCCCCACTGCGCAGGACTGTCTACATCCTGCTGAGCTGCATTATATTCTGTACTGTGTACAATGAAGAAGTTTGCTTCCCTTTAAAAAATAATAAAAATATATAAAAAATGAATTTTAAAATTAATAACTCATTTCTTATGGTAGCAGAACTATTCACCCATACAGGTAACTCTCTTCAAAATCCTATTTCTTTCCCTTCAGGTACTAATGCCAAACAAAGTTGATGAATGATATTTTCACCCAAAATGCCATCTTCAAATTGACTACAGTTATAAAAGCAACATGAATAAATAATTTTGGACAACTTACATTTATTCAGTAAACACTACTATGAATTTGCAGCATTCAGTTATTTTATAGTGCTCTTTGAAAATATAAAAAATGTATATTTCTCATTGAATTTCTATTCTATACATTATGATGGCACCCACTGAGATGAGGAAGGGAAATGAGATTTGTGTGCAGGACACCTCAGACAATCAAAAAATACAATGCAGATACATAGCACAGTTAAAGATCTCAGACAGATCATAAATACCTCCTCATATCTGAAAGTGAGATCCAGTCACCTCTAGGAAACAGAGCAGATAACAACTTCTCTGAACTCACAATATTCCCTTAAGAGCTAACAGCAGGAAATTGCAATTCTTCTTTGCTAATGGTCACCAGGGGACAAAAGTTCAGAGCAAAGTTCTTGCCTGCTCAAGCCTGCAATGTCCATTGCTATTACAAGTAAAATAATAATTGCAGGTCTGAGGGGAGGTGAGGTCACAGAATCACAGACCATATCTCAGGCACTGGCTGCCTTCCCTCCAGCTGACCTCCTCCAGATCTTTGTGGCCATGGAGCTGCGATCAGCATGCTGGGAAGAGATGGGGTGCTGAGAGTGTAGCAGACTGCAACCTAAGGTCAGAGAAGAAAAGAAAACGTGCGAGTCTTGGTAAGTGATCACTGGAGATCACCTGGATGACAGCAAGGACACAGAAGACACAGAGAACAAAAATGGATCAGGGAGAAATGAAGTGTGGGGTCCTAGAAGCACTTCATCCTAATTCTGACTTAGCCCATTCCACACCGTCAGTCCCTGCTGTGCTCTGTCACCCTGGAAAAGAAGTCTTGTGCTTAGGGTGTCTCAAAATGTCTCTGTAAGGAAGCAGTGTTTCCATTATGAGGACATTTTAGTAGGGCGCCTGATAAAGGAGTGTCACTGTGGTTATTGACACTGCTTAACTTTTTGGGAAATTTATATCTATGAATATTAGTCTCCTTGGTGCTCTTATGCACAGTGGTAAGTGTGCACAATGATGGACTTGGTCATAAACTCTACAGATGATTCTTTCACAGGGTATTGTGTCATAGATTCTGAAATGGGCTTGTATACATTTTTCTATGAAATATTTGTAAGTAACTTTCGTAAATGAAAGCAGATTAAAAAGTACTTTCTCATGACAGTAAATTTCCAGTAATAATCATTTGTAACTCCATCTAATAAGCATAATACATTTTTAGCACTTCCATTGATACAACTCATAACTTCATGATTGTGATTTGAAGCAGAACACGTTCCATAAAACAATGCAATCCTACCTGCAGTTGCATGTAAATGTAGGTCTCATTTGCACTAAACATTTTCTCTGCCTCTGAGTGAGGGTGTAATTAATGGAAAAGTATTCTTAATGGTTTGAAAATACCCAAATTAATAAAAATGCCAGTATTTTTCATGTAGATGTAGTTAGAGGAATTTAAATGAAGGCAGTTATAATATTATTGCTTTATGCCCTCAACGATTGGGATTAAATCTTTTCTCACATATTTGAAAACCTTCTCTTCAAATAGACGATTAATTATGCTTGTGCAGGACACTGAAAATGGGAAGACTAAACACATAGGTGGATTCGATGCAATATCCTACACTCATTCCTAAATTTTTCTCTGAATCTAAAATATTCTAAACATTAATGTTTATTAACATAGTAATTACACTTCCAACTTTGTCCATGTGAAGTTTACACTTTTTACACTTCATGTTACAATTATAGCCATACTTTATAAAACTTAATGCTTGTGTCATTAGTCCCAAAATCACTTCATTTGGGTGTCAATACAGAGATTAGCTGTAATCTTAAATTAATAACAATTTTGTTGTCATCATATTTTACATGGATTCAAGCTTGTTTTTCAAAGTAAAATGTATGTCATTTGATTATTGGCCAAGTTTTAAAATGAGTCATGACTGTGTTTCAGGGCCGCTGAATATATTTTGCTCCTGTCCTGTTGAGATATTGCTGCCTCTTTGCACATTCCAAAGAGTATGAATCTAAAAATATTGAAGCACTTTGTGCCCCATTCCATTGCCTTCATGTATGACATTCATGTCAAAGTGGTAGATGCCCTATAGGTTGAATGTACCTTGTGGACTCATTCAGAATTGATAATCACTATCCTGTGTCCTGTGACACAGTGCATGTGGTCCCCGCCTCATCTTTTCATGCAAAATTGTCAGTCTGAGTCCAGAAACTTGCATCATGACAGACAGTGAGCTGTCTGTAAGAGTGGTCATCTTGTCTCTGACTATTATTGGATTCACCGTGCACAAAACTTAAGTCCAAGTGGATCAAGGACCTCAACATAAATCCAGCTACTCTGAACCTGCTAGAAGAGAAAGTAGGAAGTAATCTTGAACACATTGGCACAGGAGACCACTTTCTAAATAGAATACCAGTAGCACAGACACTGAGAGAAACAATCAATCAATGGGACCTCTTGAAACTGAGAAGCTTTTGTAGGGCAAAGGATACGGTC
This sequence comes from Peromyscus eremicus, assembly GCF_949786415.1. NCBI lineage: Eukaryota > Metazoa > Chordata > Mammalia > Rodentia > Cricetidae > Peromyscus > Peromyscus eremicus. Next base: position 188,513,954 of record NC_081416.1, on the reverse strand, counting down.
AACAAAGCAAAGCGACAGCCTACAGAATGGGAAAAGATCTTCACCAATCCCACATCTGACAGAGGACTGATATCCAGAATATATAAGGAACTCAAGAAATTAGACATCAAAATGCCCAACAGTCCAATTAAGAAATGGGCTATAGAACTAAACAGAGAATTCTCAACAGAGGAAACTCAAATGGCTGAAAGACATTTAAGGAATTGCTCAACATCCCTAATCATCAGGGAAATGCAAATCAAAACAACTCTGAGATACCACCTTACGCCTGTCAGAATGGCTAAGATCAAAAACACTGAAGACACCTTATGCTGGAGAGGATGTGGAGCTAGGGGAACTCTCCTCCACTGCTGGTGGGAATGCAAGCTTGTACAACCACTTTGGAAATCAATATGGCGCTTTCTTAGAAAATTGGGAATCCATCTCCCCCAAGATCCAGCTATACCACTCTTGGGCATATACCCAAGGAATGCTCAACCACACCACAAGAGCACTTGTTCAGCTATGTTCATATCAGCGTTGTTTGTAATAGCCAGAACATGGAAACAACCTAGATGCCCTTCAACTGAAGAATGGATAAACAAAATGTGGTACATATACACAATGGAATACTACTCAGCAGAGAAAAACAATGACATCATGAGGTTTGCAGACAAATGGATGGATCTAGAAAAAATCATCCTGAGTGAGGTATCCCAGACTCAGAAAGACAAACATGGTATGTACTCACTCATAACAGGATACTAGATGTGGAACAAGGATGACTAGACTGCTACTCACATCACCAGGCAGGCTACCTGGAAAACAGGACCCCAAGAAAGACACAGGGATCGCCCAACGACAGAGAAATGGAATGAGATCTACATGAACAGCCTGGACAGGAGTGGGGGTAGTGAAGGGCGAGGGTCGAGGGAAAGAGAGCTTGGGTGAGTGGGAGATCCCAGCTGGATCAAAAACAGAGAGGGAGAACAAGGAATAGGAGACCATGGTAAATGAAGACCACATGAGAATAGGAAGAAACAAAGTGCTAGAGAGGCCCACAGAAATCCACAAAGATACCCCCACAACAGACTGCTGGCAATGGTCGAGAGACAATCCGAACTGACCTACTCTGGTGATGGGATGGCCAAACACCCTAATTGTCGTGCTAGAAACCTCATCCAACTACTGATGGATCTGGAGGCAGAGATCCATGACTAGGCCCCAGGTGGATCTCTGGGAGTCCAATTAGCGAGAATGAGGAGGGTTTATATGAGAGAGAATTGTTGAGACCAAGGTCGGATAAAGCACAGAGACAAATAGCCAAACAAACGGAAACACATGAAATATGAACCAATGGCTGAGGGGTCACCAACTGGATCAGGCCCTCTGAGTGGGTGAGACAGTTGATTGGCCTGATCTGTTTGGGAGGCATCCAGGCAGTGGGACCTGGTCCTGTGCTCATTGCATGAGTTGGCTGTTTGAAACCTGGGGCCTATGCAGGGTCCCTTGGCTCAGCATGGGAGGAGGGGACTGGACCTACCTGGACTGAGTCCACCAGGTTGATCTCAGTCTGTGGGGAAGGCTTTGCCCTGGAGGAGATTGGAATGGGGGGCGGGCTGGGGGGAAGGTGAGGGGGGCGGGAGGGGGGAGAACAAGGGAATCTGTGGCTGATATGTAGAACTGAATTGTATTGCAAAATTAAAAAAAAAAAAAAAAAAAAAAAAAAAGAGTGGTCATCTTGTCTCTGACTATTATTGGATTTCTGGGGAATTCCTTGCTTCTCTACCACTATCTGTTTCTTTACCTAGCAAGGTACAGGTTAAGGTCTACAGACTGGGTTCTGATGCACCTGATTGTAGCCAACATCTTAACTGTCCTATTTAAAGGAGTGCCACACACAATGGCAGCTTTTGGATTGACAGATTTCCTCAATGATACTGGATGCAAATTGGTTTTCTCTTTTCACAGAATAAGTAGGGGTGTTTGTATTGGCAGTACCTGCTTCCTCAGTGTCTTTCAGGCCATCATTATCAGCCCCAGGGATTACAAGTATTCAGAGCTTAAAATAAATTCACACAAGTACATCCGTTACTCTATGTACCTGAACTGGGCAATTCATCTCCTTATAAGCACTGTCAATCTTGTGCACATGAGGGCAAAATATGGAAATGATAGCACATTAAATCTGAAATCCTATTTATACTGCTATTCTGTCCGTCATGACCCAACCAGTGACTTCCTGTATGCAGCATTGCTGTCAGCTCCTGATATTCTTTTTCTGGGACTCATGCTATGGGCCAGTGTCTCAATGGTCATCACACTGTACAAGCACAAGCAAAGGATGCAGCAAATGCCCAGGGCCAACATCTCCTCCAGATCCTCCCCTGAGACCAGAGCCTCTAAAACCATCCTTCTTCTGGTCAGTACCTTTGTCTCCTTTTACACAATCTCTTCTGCCTGTCAATTCCTTGTGACTCTTGTGTATAATCCCAGATTGTCTCTGGTGCATGTGACTGCAACAGCCTCTCTATTTTTCCCCACTGTTTGTCCTTTTCTCCTCATGAGCCGTGACTCCTCCATATCCAGCTACTGCCTGCCCTTGAAAATGAACAGACATTTCCCCAAAGTCTCTGACCAAGAGTTAAATTGAAAGCTGCTGCCCAGTTCTTACTTGGTTACTGAGTCATTCTAAAAGAATAGTGAGCATAATCACACTCATGCCACATGACTTTTGAGGATATTACAGATCAACCATCCTATTGCTGTGAATGCAGATGAGTGTGTTCATGCACACAAAAATACACATGTTATTTGCTGTGTAATTTTTTTTTGCACTAGCATGTGAATGGATTTATTTAAATAATGACATTTACACTTCAAGGTATATATTTAGATGAGGGTATAACATAAGTAAATTTCAAAACATAATAAAAAATTAGGTAAACTTTAAGTTTCAGATTACAGTAATTGTTAAAAAGTACAATGCCCCTTTGTGTTGTGCTTTCTGGAATTTGGGTGATTGGCCCTGAAATAAACAAATCAATGGTTTAATTGAACTCCATGCTTCCACCTCACTTGTTTCCCTGTTCTGCTGCATTCTATGCTGCTCATCATTGTTTTAAAATAAAAGGTGGAAATACACCCTGCTTTTACTTTCCCTTTGTGAGTGTGATATTGTATCTTTCTTCCCTTGTCACATCCTCAGTACAAATGCACTGGCTGGCTCTTGGGAAACTGTTCCTCCTGCTGGGTTGCCTTGTCCAGCCTCAATACAGGTGGAGGTGCTTTGTCTTAAGGCAGCTTGATATACCACGCTTTGCTGACACCAATGGGAAGCCAGCACCTTTTCTTGCAAGAAAGGAAGAGGGGTGTATTGAGGGGAGAGGGAAAGGAGGAGAAGGAGAAGAAAAAAAAGAGGAGGCCGAGATCTGGCTGTAAAATAAATAAGAAAATAAAAAGAGAGAGAAATGATGATGATGATGATGATGATGATAGATAGATAGATAGATAGATAGATGATAGATTCATAGATAGATAGATAGATAGATAGATAGATAGATAGATAGATAGATAGATAGATGATAGACAGAAAGACAGACAGACAGACAGACAGCTGATAGATAGAGAGATAGAGAGAGATAGAGAGATAGGCAGAGAGAGATAGGCAGAGAGAGAAAAAGAGAGCATGTTCCTGGACCTTATGACAGACTCTAATGAGCCAAGATACAGCTCAGTGAATCTCCCCACCCCCGTAGAAGCTTACTCGTGAACGAGACAGTCACAATGAGGCAAGCCTTTGTGAGTCAAAGAAATATCAATAACACTACTGTTATCCATATAACTTTGTACAGAAAAAAAATGGAGAATTCACAGGGCTAAAAAGGCTACTTTTACCATGCCATTGCATTTTTAGAAAGAAAACAAGGAAATTACAGGAATTATTTAAGTGTATGTAGATTCCTAATATATGAGATGATTTCTCAAATTAAAAAAAATGAGATGGGGCCGGGCGGTGGTGGTGCACGCCTTTAATCCCAGCACTCGGGAGGCAGAGCCAGGTGGATCTCTGTGAGTTCGAGGCCAGCCTGGGCTACCAAGTGAGTTCCAGGAAAAGGCGCAAAGCTACACAGAGAAACCCTGTCTCGAAAAACCAAAAAAAAAAAAAAAAAAAAAAATGAGATGGTAGTGACTTCCTTGGGTGATGCATACAGCAGAGAGTGAAATTATTCTCTAAGGAAATATTTGCACTCTCCTGATTCTGGTGAAACAGATTTTATTTGTGAATGTAGGACTGACTTCCCATTCCTCCGGAACTGACTTCTCCTGGCAGCAGAGATCTTATAGATCTTATATAGACCTTAGAACTGAGATCATCATCATAGCAAAAATTAGACAGCCATGACAGTATTTCAGCTGCAGACTGTGAGAAAAATCTTCAGGGAAAATCCATGTCGAGAGCTGAGGAAGTGAACATATTAAAAAAAAATAGGAATTTGGATTCAGGGCTGTGGAATGACAAATTCATACAGAGAACACAGAAAATGGGGAGGAATGTGCTCAGGCATTAAGAGGAATGGGGTCCTAGACACACCCTAATCCCATGATTTTTCTCTTTTTATATACAGTTCCCTGTAGTAGATGCTGAGGTTAAATCCACTTGATAATGAGAGCTGATGCTGAAGGTTATTATGGCTGCTGTTTTAATACTGACTTACTTCTCTGCCTCTAACCCAGAAATCCTAGCCCTGATTTTCATGTTTCCCAGGGCTGTACCTGAATCTCCCCAAGCCAGTAAAGATTAAAAGATGATATAGGAACAACCTCATCTTGATGAGGGATATATATATACGTGTGTGTGTGTGTGTGTGTGTGTGTGTGTGTGTGTGTGTGTGTGTGTGTAGGAGGCAAATTAGAGTGTTTTCTCAGCCTTTAGTTCAGTAACAGACAGTAGTAGTATCTATTCAAAAAATATTCTAGGTCTGAGATCATGATGGTGTTATTTCCACATTAGAGCATTCTATGGAAAAATACATAGTAATTGTGAATTTCTAACCTGAACACTCAAGTTAGTGCTGTTTTAATCTCCCATAAAGCCTTTTTATTGTCCAAATATACAATAGTTTGGTGGTAATTTACAAGTTGGAAGAGTCTTATAGTGTTTATAGAAAGAGGGGAATTCTCATCTTTTGTTTAATTCAATTGTGACCCTCAGTTTCCCTTATAGTTTGATAAATATATACTATCAGAAGATAGACAGAATTCTATTACAGTGATTCTCATGCTCAAAATTTCATGTTACCTGTACAATAATTGATATATGTCTCTCAATATAAAAAGAGCCAATACTTTTGGTCCATTATACATGATTTTTTTCTTTTAGTTTTTGAATTTATAATATAATAGCATCATTTCCCCTTTTCCTTTTGTCCCTTTAACCTTGCTCATATACCTGTCCATTACTTTGTTCTTTGATTCTTTTATTCACTAATTGTTATTATATGCCTATATATACACATATATACATACATATTCTTAAATAAAACCTGCTGTGTTTTTATGTTACTTTTATGTATGTTTTCAGTCCTCAGGTAATTGGGTGACAGCTGTTGAGTGTCCAGTGTCCCCACTCTGTCCTGTGGAATTAGGGAGCTTGCACCCCACCATGACCTTCACTGTCTGTGGTAGACTCCCCATGAACTGGACGCTAGCTAGGCACATTCAGTCCAGTCTGATTTGGTAGGAGGCTTCCCCTTTCACTTTTGGTGGATGCACTGGGGGAATCTGGTTCCCTTTTCTCCTCTGAATAAAACCTGTCAACAGGTTCAGAATTCATGCTGGTTTTCCAGAATTCATTCTGGGTTTCCTCTTGGTTACTGAGCCCTCGGTGAAAACCCACTTCCTCCTAGAGACCTTTCCTCAGCCTCTAGAGACATAGGAAGACCTTGTTTCTTGACTTTGGCCCACCTACCACTAAGGGTGATGGGTTCTGCCCCCTCCTTTCTGACTGACTAAACTTTAAGATGTCTCCTCTGGAATCTCAAATGGCTAGAAACTCTCAGACATCAAATTTCCTAAGGTGGTTCAATATACTACCTAAGCTCTATATCCAATAAATAATCAATATAAATGGTCACCTAAGAGCTCTTTGGATCCTAAAATTCTTCAGGGTCTTTACAACTTTTTTGAGTGCAAAGGACAATGGAAGAAGACCCTTTGTGTCTCTGCTTTTTTCTTCCTCCACTCCACACCCTCCCCTGTATGTGTGCTGCTCACCATCCCACGCCCTCCTTGCTTTCAAGTCCTCAGCTACTCTCCCTGAATCTTCTGTTCCTAAAATTGAAGCCTTTCAATCTAGCTGATAAACCCCCTCCTCCTTCTTATCATCAGTTGCCTTCTCAACAAGCTCCTTCCTCTTCCCACCCTCCCCACTCCTTCATCCATGTGACTCTCTAGCCACTATTTGTGATGGAAACACTCTGCCCCAACCTAAAAACTCATATTAATCATGCACGTTAGCCCTCCACAAAAACTTTAGCAACTGAATGTGTCTCTCCTTTCTCTTCTGTCTGCCCCAAGCCCTCTGTGTGCCTCGTATATTCTATGAACTTTGTAACCTTCTTACCATTTTTTTTGGTCTTTTTAATCCTCTCTGTGCTGCAGGAATACTTAATGAAAGGCCCTCCATGCCCACCAGCTGCTCTGCTGCCCGTACATCCAGCCCTACCCCCTTCTCCATCCAGCACATAATGCCACAGAGCCAGTCTGATTTCCAGCTTCAGTCTGAGCAGTGATACCATAGGCCACAGTCCTCAGACTGGAGCTCCTATACCCACTCCTAAAGTCCCCACTGTTCACAGGTGCCATAGTCCCTGCTTCTTTTCAGCCCCTGCCCCAAGCTCTGGTGATGCTCCAGCAGTGCTCCCCTGCTACTCCTAATAATCCATCCTTCTCCTTGCCATTGGGCTGGTCCACACTCATTCCCAGGTCAGCCCCTCCAACTCTGCAAGGTTCAGCCTGGCTTGGTGGGTAGATACCAGTGTTCTTGTATAGAGCACATCAGCCTCTCCAACACTCCTTAACAACCAGTCACTCTCTTCCTTCGTGGAACTTCTACAGCATGCTTAGACCCATATGGGCACTGAAACCCCGATGCCATCTCTCCTGCCTCCTCCGTGGCTGTGGGTCCCAGAATTGCTCCAGCTGCACAATTCCAACAGCCCTTCCCTCTCTCCTTGCTGCCATCCATCTGAAAAGCCCCCTCCCTTCTTTCCAACACCACCCACCCCTCAGCCATAAAACCAAATTCCCCACCCATCCGGCCACTCTTGCTCCCAAGTCAGCTCTTCCTCCAGGTGTTACACTGTTACAGGCTTTGTCCAGTAGCTCGCTGCCATTGCTCCCCCACTCCCTTCTCAAAGCCAACTTCTCCACTGTTGATGACCAAGTAAGCTACAGTACAATTCACAGCCTTGTAATAACACCCCCTCCACCAAGACCCTTAAAACTCTCCCAACTTATTAACTCTTGTCCTGGTGCTGCCTTCAGTTTGAACCTAATCATACAAAAACTGTGGTATTCTGTATGTTCTGTACTGACAAAAATGTGCTACATTTATGGTTTATGTTCTTTTTCCTCAAGTTCTAATCTTACACCTATATTAACTTATTATGAAAAGTTAAAGATAATTAAAACATACGTGTTAATTATCAATTACCTCACACAAAATCATATTCTGTAATCTGGTCATAAGTATACTTATAGTCATAATTAATTACAAAAATAAGCTTTTTAGCCTTATATACATATATGAAAATCAGGTATGCTTGATAGATACTTGTTCCTGAAACTCCTCAGAGTTCTGTGAGAAGGCCGGGCAAATATCATTATAGGCTCCTAATAACTCAGATAAGAATGTGGCCTCAGAACCTGCTCCTTGAAACTGAGCAGACAGTTTCTGAGGAAGCCGCAAACAAAGGGCAATCAATCACCCACCAATACCCCTGACAGTGAAGATGAGGAGAAATGCATGTACCAGGCCTGCGCCAACACCACCACAATAGCTCAAGATAATAGCCAAATAAGGACAAAGCCTGGGACTTGTCCGTGTCTGCTCCCAATTGGAAAAGCTATAGCCTTAGCCAGCCCCTGCTATCCTAGCCAATTAGAAATGTACTGACATAATTGCCACTCACTTAAGCCAATCATAGAGAAAATGAGCTAACCGCCTTAGAAATCCTTTCAGCTGTGTAAAAAAAAGGAGACTGCAAGCTTCTCCCAGGGTCACCCAGCATTTTGCCTTTGTGTCAGATGTGCAGCCCCAGCACACTGGTACCTTTACTCTCCAGATAATAAACACTCTCACTGATTGCATATGTGGATGGTGGTCTTTTGTGGGGCTTCTCCAGGACCCTAATAATCTACTAAATATGGCATTTATAATGCTCACTTAAAAACTTCCCACAATAAACAGAGACCCTCCCCCACCCAACAACAACAACAAAAAAGTGTTATGGTCTTCAAAGAAGACAGAACACTGTGCCAAGGACTCTACCCAGTCTGTGGTAACACTAACCACTGGGAAAAACTGTACCATGCATCACCATGCCACCAGGAACCCACACAAACTGTGTGTGGTGGTATTGTGTTCCCCAAAATATTGTGTACCTTAATAAACTTATCTGGGGTGAGAGAACAGAAAAGCCACAAGATACTTAGGCTAGAAAATGTTAGCACACACCTTTAATCCTAGCATTCAGAGACAGAAATCCCTCTGGATCTCTGTGAGTACAAGGCTGCATTGGAATCAGCCAGGCATGGTGACTCACGCAGGAAGTATAGGCGGGACAAGGTGCTGTGGGATGTATGGCAAATGTGTTGCTAATTAATCAATAAAACACTGATTGGCCGTTGGCTAGGCAGGAAGTATAGGCGGGGCAAGGAGGAGAATAAAGCTGGGAAGTGGAAGGGTGAGTCAGAGAGACACTGCCAGCCGCCACGATGAGAAACAGCTTGTGAAGATGCCGGTAAGCCACGAGCCATGTGGCAAGGTATAGATTAAAGGAAATGGATTAATTTAAGCTATAAGAACAGTTAGCAAGAAGCCTGCCATGGCCATACAGTTTGAAAGCAACATAAGTCTCTGTGTTTACTTGGTCGGGTCTGAGAGGCTGTGGGACTGGCAGGTGAAAGAGATTTGCCCTGACTGTGGGCCAGGCAGGAAAACTCCAGCTACAACAAGGAGGAGAATAAAGCTGGGAAGTGGAAGGCTGAGTGAGCGAGACACTGCCAGCTGCCACGATGACAAACAGCATGTAAAGATGCTGGCAAGCCATGAGCCATGTGGCAAGGTATAGACTTATAGAAATGGATTAATTTAAGATATAAGAACAGTTAGCAAGAAGCCTGCCATGGCCATACAGTTTGTAAGCAATATAAGTCTCTGTGTTGACTTGGTTGGGTCTGAGTGGCTGTGGGATTGGCAGGTGAGAGAGATTTGTCCTGACTGTGGGCCAGGCAGGAAAACTCTAGCTACAGTGATTCATTTATGATTTCTCAAAGTCATGAAACATAGAACCAAGGAAGATTAAACATTTCTACAGGAAAATGCTAACTCCTATATCACAGATGCTTGTTTGTGAGCATGCCTGAATTCTCAATTCAGTGGAAACTGAAGTGCATGAAGATTGGTTTGAGTACATCTTTTGATCCATTCCAACCTGGAATACAAAGGAATTCCAACAACGTGCCAGGCATAAGACATGCATTATTTTACAACTATTTTTATAAAGAAATACATGCAAAACATTTTGAGATTGTCCTATCATGGGTATTGTCACTGTGTAGCATTGAAGCGGTGATGACACATGAGATCCCCATGAGTTCAGGCCCGTAAGTCTACCTCATGGAAGAAATTGGTAGTAGTTCATCACCTCAAATTCTTTTTTTTTTCCTTTTTTTTTCCATTTGATGTCTAGTACAAAAAGTTGTCAGCTTTCTTGAGTCCCCTGGTTTTGCTGCCTTTCCTCTGACATAAATCAAGAGATTCAACCTAGGCAATCTCTCCAAATCAAACCTCCTTACTCCACTTTTATTCTCCATAACCACCCATCTGTTATACTGTGGGGTGCTGCTATGGCTGTGGTGTTCCTATAGGTGTTGATGGAGAAGGCCTGTCCTGACCAACTCAGCTCAGATGAAGGAGGTAACAGGGACATGCTAAAGCATGGTGAGCCTTCTGTTTCAGTTCTGGCAGGATATCCAGCAACATATCCACTCACATTGTTTTAGTATATCCATGTCTCTTATCAGAATGGAGTACTGGCAAACCATAGAGGCACCCCACATTTCTCCTCCTTCAGGAAGATACAAACTTCCCTTGTGCTAAATGTCAGGGTTGAGATGTATCTTCTATTATCTGTACATTACTATCCCACTGTCTGATTCATCTCATTGGCTTCCTAGACTATAGTCATCACAAAGGCCTCTGTACCAAGGGTCTCCTTTGTGTTCTTTCTAACAGCTAGCTTCCTCCTGCAGCAGTAGGGAACAAATACAAAGTTCCACAGACAGACATTATACAACTATACAAAGTGAGAAACCTTGGAACACTCAGCCCTAAACAAGATGTCTTCATCAAACCCCACCCCTCATGGTTGTGGAAATTTTTTGAAAGAAGAAGCAGAAAGAACCTGTCTTACAAGCCAAAGTGGATAGAGGACACCAAGAAAACAAAGCCCTCTAAATCAACATGATCAAGCTCATATGAACTCACAAGACACTGAGACAATACACACACACACACACACACACACACACACACACACACACACACACGGCCACACACGTGTATATATATATATCCTACATGGGTATGCACCAGGTGCTCTGCAAATATATTGTGGCTTCCAGTTTAGTGCTTTTATGGGATTTCTGAGTATTTGAATGAGTGGCTCTCAGTTTCTGTGCCTTTTCTTGGGCTCTTTTGTAGCATGAATTCTAATTGGTCTTAATAATAAAAACCCAGAGTCAGATATAGGGTTTAATGCTAAAAGATCAGAGAGACAAAAAGGAGCAAACCACAGCCACCTCCTACCTCCATGACTTCTCAGCCTGAAAGGGAGCTGAGCTCCTGTCTCCTCCCACCTTATTCCTTCCTCACTCCACCCAGCTATATCATTTCCTGTATCCACCTCCCTAGTGCTGGGATTAATATAATACATTCCCTATGGAGGATGCCACTCCAGGCCACATACAGGAAGTTTGGTGTACTGGTATCCCAACTAAAGAGGTGACACTCTCGGGTAGTTTAACTTATTTATATTTCTTATCACTTGTTCCAGGGAACATGCAACTGGCACTATAGGAAGAAGGAACACCATCTCATATAATACAGGCATAGCTAACCACATCCGTTGGCCACCTGTATGTCTTATTCCCAAGTATAGGAACTGTGCAGCTTCTCACACCCAGCAGGTCTTTAATTCTCCTTGTCCCTATCAAGATATCAATTATGCTGTGAGATATTTCCTGGGGACATGAAAATGTATATTCATCTCAAATAGTGTATTGATAATAAATGAAGAAAATGACCTCAGCCAAGTCTGTCTTAGTAGACCAATGAGATCAGTGTGATTGTTCACAGGAGCACAGGTGAAGGGTTATCATCTCAAACTGCGGCATCATCTGGGAAGAGTTCCTTTCAGAATACTGTTTCTCGTATAGAAAATATTCTGGGTTTCCCTCCTAGTACTAGTATCAACCAATATGGATAAATGAGATTTTCTTACAAAATGGCAATAGCAGATTATTTTTATTTATAAATGCATACCTAAAAGAATTAACTTTTAAAGACTACACTTGATCTCAACATTTTCCAATGTGAATGTGAATTAGTCACATCCTGTTCTGTACTGTTAGCTTAGAAGATATAAACAACATATTAGTGGCAATGAATTTCTCTTCTATAATTAGTGAGGCAGCATTCTCAATTCAAAAATAGACAAATTGGATTTGGTCACATGACACATTAAGATAATAATGATATGGTATGATACAAGCATTCCTTGATGATGTATGGAAGACAGACATTAGAATTTCATCATCCATTCTGGTCTCCAAGGAACTCAACAGATAACAGCAGCTCCAAACTGCAACATTTCATTGAGGGGATAGCAAGAAACTTGTAATTGCTTTTAATATCTGACACCTGGGGAAGAGATGCTCAGAAAGTTTCCCTTACTTCATAAAAAGTTGTGTACACACTACTACTGAAGGTGAAAATTTAATTGCAGGTCTGAGGGGAGGGGGGGTCACAGAATCACAGACCCATATCTCAGGCACTGATTGCCTCCCTCTAGTGAATGTCAGGGACCATAAGACCCTGGATGTGAGATTGCCATCCTGAGAAGGGAAACAGCACTTGGAGAGCATCCTGGGGAGTTTGTGAGTCTAAATCCACAAAGCAAAACTAATCGAAAGAATCCAGCTAAGCGAGACATCCAGAAAAGTAAACTTGGAATTGAACTAGGTTGCATAACAAAGCCAACTAGTAATTGAAGAAAGATCTGAAGCATGGGCTGAAGACACAGGCAAAATAAACATGAAGTAATAGACACAGACACAGTTTCTGTCATCCTCACCTTCATGAATCCTCCACTCACTGGACTTCTTGTGATTTACTCCAACTGATAATGAAAACTAGAATGCAAGGAGCTTAGAACTGTTGCCTTAAAAAGCAGTCTACTGCAAAGCTACGATTCTGGGAATTCTTCCTACTGATGAGCTGATTCTACAGTTGTTTCCCCAGGTGTGCTTCAGAGAGTGGGACGAAGGTAAGGGAACCATGCAATCCCATGCAGAAAGCATATCTGCATGCAGAGTGCTTGAGTAGAAAATCTCTAACTGTCACAGGAGGCCATTGATGGAAACAGGGACTGCTTCTACCCTGAAAGACATATAGTCTGATACTATGATGAGGCAGCTTTCCTCCTAAATCATGCTCAGGAAAATAAGCACAAAAATAAGGCCACTGTTTAATAATTCAAACACAGCCAGTCAGATGTGGACCACTGTGTTTACACATAAATTCTTTCTTAATTCTTCCTTTAGTTAAAAATTATATGCTGGACTAATTGGCTACTTGAGGATACAATAATGTGAAGGAGAAAATTGAAAGATTATTTAGCTATTACAATAAAATTGTGAATCTAAAGTTTTTCTAAGGAATGCTATATTTTATTTATTTGTTTTTTAATAGCACACAGTGGAGATTTATTCCCTTTATTTTTATTTTTGTGTGTGAAAGTCTGCACACACATCTGTGCATCACATGTGTGCCTAGAATGCTCAGAGGCCAGAAAAGGGTTTTGGAACCCCCAGAACTGTAGATATAGACAGTTGTAAGCTACCATTTGTGCTGAGAATTGAACTTGGGTCCTTTAAAAGAGGAGCCAGTGCTCTTAGCTACTGTGCCATCTGTCCAGCCCCAAATACTTCAAGGTTTACAAAGCACAAAATCTTGATTCCGACAAATGGTAGTGTGTACACATCACACTAGAGTTGGGTGGTTTGCAAATCTGACTTCCCTGCTGAGAGACCACTTGTGCAGGTACCAGTTAGCACTGAAGTGTGGCCCCTGATCCATAGTTATACTGCGTGTGCTCCACATACATTTACTTTGGGCTTCTTTGCCTTCCTGAAATTAAGGCATGTGAATTAAGGCAAGGCATGTGAATATGAGTGGTTTCCATTAGGCTGTAATTTTATTTGTTTTTCTAACATAAATATTAATAAACCATTAGGCAGCTATCTGAAAAGAGGACTGTTTTGCACTGATGTATATTATTTCTCCTGAGACTGGGACCTGCAGGGTTATAGTTCCTGTTGTACATTAAAATACCCAGTGTTCACTAGAAATAGATATTTTCTCATGTAAGAATAAGCTGCACACATGGAAATTTCACTACAAAAAAAATGCAACGACGCTAATTTTGAAAAGATAAAAATGTGTAAGTATCAAACCTAAATATGAGGCTGTTGGTTTTAAGAATTGACTTGAATCATTTTTCAGGTAGTTGTGGACCCCGGTAGCCTAACTGTAGACTTGAAAAGTCCTCACATTATCATTAACCAAGCTTGAATTTACAAATAATTGACTCAGATTAAATTATCTCGCTTTTCATCATCTGTGTAACTGGAACCGGAGCAGAGGCTTCTACACAGACTGTGAATATTGACTAAATTGTGTACACTATCTTCAAAACTAGAGATTGGACATTATATCCTCTCTTAGCTTATAATGTTGCTTTTTGATTCCCTATTTTTTAAAAAAATCAAGGAACCATTTTGCATTAGTCTTATTATGGATATAGAATGTAGTAAATATATAACATAGTGCATACAGCCAATGCCTCATCTTCCCAAACCATAATCCTGAGACCACAAGAGTTGACATCATGGGAGCCAGTGACATGGTTATAAGAGTAATCTTTTTATCACAGACTTTGATTGGAGTCTTGAGTAATTCCTTCCTAGTCTACAACTACCTGCTGCTTTACTTCTCTGGGATCAGGTTAAGGTTCACAGATTGGATCCTGCAACACTTGATTGTAGCCAACTTCTTAACTCTCCTGTGTAAAGGAGTGCCGCAGACAATGACAGCTTTTGGTTTGAAAGACTTCCTTAATGATTTTGGGTGCAAACTGATCTTTTATCTTCACAGAGTAGGGAGGGGTGTGTCCTTAAGCAGCACCTGCTTCTTGAGTGTCTTCCAGGCCATTACCATCAGTCCATCGGGTTCCAGGTGGTCACGGCTTAAAGTCAAGTCTCCCAGTTACATTGCTGCTGGTGTATACATGAGTTGGATCCTGGCCCTCATAGTAAACATAACTTTTCCTATGTACATGACTGCAAAATTAAACCATAGGAATAGGACAAGTCTTAAAGAGTTTGAATACTGTTCTTCTGTTCGTCATGACAAAACCTTTGACATTTTCTCTGCAGTATTAGTCACAAGTCCTGATGTTTTTTTCATGTTGCTGATGCTTTGGTCCAGCAGCTCCATGGTTTTCATCCTCTGCAGACACAAGCAGAGATTGAAGCACATTCATAGAAGCAACTTCTCCCTCAGGTCCTCCCCTGAATCCAGAGCCACAAAGACCATTCTGCTCTTGGTTAGCATCTTTGTCTGCTTTTATACCCTTTCTTGCCTCTTACAAATTAATTTGTCCCTTCTGTATAATCCAAGCTCTTTCCTGGTAAACATGGCTTCAGTAGTTGCTGCATGTTTCCCAACTGTGAGTCCCTTTCTGCTGTACAATCGATAACTCTGTGAGTCTCCACTCTGTTTTACCTGTGCAGGGAATACAATATTCTAACCATATCAGTAACATCAAAATTGTGTGTTTTTTGAATAATGTATACATTTTATTGAATCATGTATATATACTCAATCATGTCATAAAAGCAGGTGGTGTACATTCATAAACTAACATGTACACATACAATTTGTGAACATATTATAAATTACATATTTATATATCCTATATTGTTTTGTGACATGAAAATGTTAATCAATTTATATAAATTATGAATTTGTCATAGTTTGTAAAACAATGGTTTGATTTACAATCTATTTTTTTACACTTATCTTACCTTTTTTTACAGCAACAGATTAAAATTCATTGGACAGTTTTTCCTTAGCCACTTCTCTTGCCAAAACAAAAAATATATAAATGAAGATAATCAAATAGCATTTCATTATCCTCATGCTCTGAACAGAAAATATTTAGAAATTTGATGGGATTTGACTATTAAAGGACAGTCTGCATGTGACTGCATGCATAACACCGGTAATGAGGAAGGTTTTAGCAGGCAATGGTATGCTCTTATGGACATTTGCATAATACTTTTTCTGTGTTGACTTCTGTAAATCCTTGGTTTTTTGGAGCCAAAATTTTTCCAGATTTATTGCAGTATGATTGAAAAATGAAATTTCATTTTCAGATTATATGTGGTGAAAACTTCCTATATGTGTATGTGTATTTATATGTGTATATATAAAATGAAAAATTGATTACCATCATCAAATCATGTGGCATATAGTGCTGTGTAATTTTATGTCAACAACACAGCTAGAGTGATTGGGAAAAAGAGAACCTCAAGTGAATAAATGACTGCACCAGATTGTCCTATAAACAGCCTGTCAGGCATTTTCTTGATTAGAGTTTGACGTGGAAGGGCTCTGCTCACAGTGGATGGTGCAAGCCCTTGGCAGGTGGTCTGAGGGTGTCTCAGAAAGCAGACTGAGCAGGACAGGGGAAGGAAGACTGTAACCAGATTCCATCCATGGCATCTGCTTCAGTCCTCCTTAAGGTTCCTGCCTTGAGCTCCTGTCTTTCCTTTTCTTGGTGATAAATTGTTGCTTGGAAATACAAGAGAAACATAAATATTTCCTCCCCAAATATCTTTCTCTTGTGGTGCTTTATCATAGCAATACAAACTCTAAAACCCATATCTCTATGACCAATTTCTAGAGATGATGACTTCTAAGATCTGTGTTAACACCTTCCACATACAAGAAACATTAAGTGTAGACACTGTTGTACACTTTAGAGCCTCGGACTTTGCACGTCTTTGTGAGTGTATGTGTCAGAGAACCTGAAGCTTGTGAGTCCAGCTAGACTGGCTGGTCAGCCAGGGCCAGAGATCCTCCTGTCTCTGCCTTTGCTATTACAGGTGCCTGAAGCTTCATTTACATTTCTGTAGTTAGTGGAGGTGAAACTCAGGTGTACATGTTTCCACAGTAAGAATTTGAGAACCTTAGCCATCTCTCCAGACCTAGAACTGATTCATTTTATTGCTGAAAATGTGTATATCTTGACAAACATTTCCTCATTTCTCTTACTCCTCTGTTCCTGGGTTTTCTACTCTTCTACTGGGAGTCTCTAAATTAAGCTTTCATAGATTCTATATGTAAGTAAAAATGTCTTGCTGCATTTGTTTATCTTAATTTACATGGTGCTTATCAGGTCCATCTGTTTTATTGCACATGACAGGACATTTAGTCAAAGTATTTTTTTTTTTGGTTTTTCAAGACAGGGTTTCTCTTCAAAGTTTTATATAAAATACTCACCTGCATGTGTGTGAAAGTTTACAACTAATTGACCTGTCTCATAGAAACTCTGACAATTGTGTTCTATGATAAAACATGGCAATTCCTTTCTTGGAAGAGAGAAAAGGAGAAAAGAGGGGTAACCTTTGCACACATGGAGCCTCTGCCCAATAAGGATTGGTCCATGGCCAAGGGACTCCAAGACATTATGAGAAATCCCTTAGGATGAATGGGAGGGTTCAAAACATCTCATTCCTACTTCCATACCCTGAAACCACTCAAAATTGATCATCACCTTTGAACTCTTTGTCAGAGTTCCACTCTACATAGACAAGATTTATACATTTATTTGAGAACTTCCACCTTGGGTGAGATGAGTGTGGATAATATGGGATGCAAACCTTGCCCTGCAATCTGAGGTTTTTGAGAATTTTAGATCCTGCAGTATGCTGGAAATTCACCACTAAACTTCCAGGCTCATCAAAGGTGCTCTCTCTTCCTTGTGAGCTACTCCCAAAATCAAAACCCAGAGATGTAGAAAGAAAATTCCTATCAGCCATTTTCTTAATGTTACTTTATTTAGTGAACCAAGAGTCCAGCTCCCAGAACTGCTACCCAGGGTTACTCAGAAAAAGACTTCTCAAGAGCGGGGATAGAAAAATTTCTGATCTATAATAAAGCACATATGATCTGAGGGTCACTCTCTTTTATTCTTCTTCAGCTCTAATTCTCTTGTTAAAATTGTCTCTAATTCTCTAGCTCTAATTCTTCAGTTCCAATTCTGTAGTTCTAAATCTTTAGCTCTAATACTCTCTATTCTAAACCTTTGGTTCCAATTCTCTCTAGTTCCAGTTCTCTTTAGTTCCAATCCTCTCTCACACTTCTCTCATATTGCTGCTGCTGCTGCTGCTTCTTCTTCTTCTTCTTCTTCTTCTTCTTCTTCTTCTTCTTCTTCTTCTTCTTCTTCTTCTCCTTCTTCTTCTTTTTCTTCTTCTTCTTCTTCTTCTTCTTCTTCTTCTTCTTCTTCTTCTTCTTCTTCTTCTTCTCCTTCTCCTTCTTTTTCTTCTTTTTCATTTCTCACACTTTTCTCTCTGCCCATTCAGCTACATCCCTCACTCAGCACATACACATCTCTCACTACTCTCTCTACTACCCTAACAGCCAAACTCTGGACAATTTTATGTTACATTTTTCAGGTCCTACCCATTCTCATTACACATAAGTCACACAGTTTTTCTCAGACTAGGGAGGTCACATTGACGGGCCGGTGAGTAACGATTGGCCATGCATGTAGCCTAAATGGTTAGGGTTCTCAGATAGAAAGTAAACAGTTAGTTGGCTGAACCTTGAGCCTATAACATAAACTGAAGCTAAGACGATGTGCAGAAAACCAATTTCTGCAGAGAGTTATATCTACCAAAGTTGCTTCAAGTCTGACTTTGATTCAGCAATAAACACCTGGGAATTTGTCCTTGTGTATTCATCTCCAGGGGCAGCTCATCTGTTTTGAATTTCCTCTAAGGTCTTATAGCACAATGTGTAAAAGGCTGTCTTTGTAATTGAGAATACTGTTACTTTCCTATGTCAGTTATGAAAAATATTCTAGTATTATTAGAATTATACACGTAAGTAGAAATCATCTTCCTGAGCATCCACAGCTATATGTGTGCCCAAAGAGGGAATATTTTCATGAGATAAACACACATGCAGTGGGGAAAATACCCATAGCTGTTACTAAAGAAGAAATGAAGTGGCACATGAGAGAAATTACAGACAGAAACAACCAGTCATTTATAGTCAGTGACTCTGCTACTTTGCCAGGTGGGACTCCCCATCAGAGAGTTATTTGTCTGGTGGATTGACGTGTTGAATACTCATTGTCACCTGATGAATACTCCCACAACCTCCTTCAACTTCACCTACAATGTTACAATTTAGAAGGAAAACAATACTGCAATGAATCTAACTATTGTAAACTGGCCATTAGAGAAGAAATTAGTGATTAGTGACAATGAGCAATAACCTCCAACAGGCACATCATGAGCTCCTCCATCCTCAGCCCCATCTCTTTGCTCCTTTCCCTTTCATCTCCCAAAAGACAGGAGGACGTGGTGCTTTCAGCACATGAATCACAAGATGAGAGTGAAGCACACTGCAGCCACGCCTGTCCACCTACATCCAGTTTCAGTCCCTAAGGAAAAAAGTAAATGTGCCATAAAGTGTTTTTCCCAATGTCACAGTACTCTATCTCAACTGTGTTCAATATGCATTTTCACTGATAATTTATAGGAACAATATTTTTGCTACTGAGATAAAACTGTGAGGATTCCAATTAGATTATATTTGACCATAAAGGAGGGAAATGAAAATTAGAGGACTGAATGGTTTTTCAATCACATTTACCATCACCTTCATTGCAGGCTTTACTGGTCAACTTTCTTCATTGTCACATCCTAAAGTTTCCCTGGTTTCTCTGCAGTTTAGTTTTTGCCTTATGCTGAACCTCCAAAAACCCTTCTACAGCATTCTACAAAAATATTAACTACCACACAGCACCTCTTCCCTGCACCCAATTTGAAAGTCTTTCTATTTCTCTGTATTAAGTTTGAGATGAATTTAGGGAAATATTTATGACCTAAATTATTCCCAAAGCTCCTTCCTCAAAGCTCCACAGTGTCCATTCCAGAAGACCACTCTTCTGCATGCACGTGAATACCCAGCATTAACTTTATGAACCAAACCACAAATTAGGACATCCAGTCTGACAATGGAACAACTATATGAGATTAATATTGATTGAATTATGCACTTTATTACCTTTCTTATCCTCATTTTACTA
Organism: Peromyscus eremicus; assembly: GCF_949786415.1. Taxonomy (NCBI): domain Eukaryota; kingdom Metazoa; phylum Chordata; class Mammalia; order Rodentia; family Cricetidae; genus Peromyscus; species Peromyscus eremicus. Next base: position 188,494,023 of record NC_081416.1, on the reverse strand, counting down.
TTTTAAAAGATAGTCAATTAATGTGCCAGGATAAAAGTTTTAGAAAAACCTGTTAAACCTGTTAAGATAAATTATAGAGAAATTCAAATTCAGACAGAAGAAATTAACAGCGAAGTTGTTTCAAGATTGGATCATAAGGTTACAGAAAGAAAGCATGTTTGACACAGTCACTCTTAATTTATCCAATAAACATACAGCAGTTACCTGATCAAGTGAATACACAAAATATTTGGGCTCCAATTGAAATGTTAGATTTATGAAGGTTTAAGGAGGCAATAGTATCTTATGGCATGCATTCCCCATATGTAAAGCAAATGTTAAACACCTGGTCAACTTTTAATAGGATTATATTACAGGACTGGCGGGAGCTGGCACAGGCTGTTCTGGAACCCAGTCAAAGGCTCCAGTGGCAAAAGTGGTTCAAGGAGGAGGCTAAAAACATAGAAAAACAATGGAGGGATAAAGGAATATAAGTCTTCAAGGATCAGCTTGTTGGAGAAGGCCAATATGCTTCAGTACAAACACAATGTTTATATGATGTCCAAACCCTAATTCTATGTTGAACAGCAGCCTTGCATGCATGGGACAGAGTTGAGGAACCAGAAAAAAACTGAGTCATTTACAAAGGTTATACAAGGCCCAAAAGAATCTTTCAACAATTTTTTACAAAGATTGACTTCAGCAGTACAGAGAATGGTCCTGAATTCACAGGCTAGTCAGATAATAATTGAATCTTTGGCCTTTGAGAACGTGAATGCAGCATGCAAAAGAATAATCAGGCCATTAAAGGCAAGATCTACAACTTTGTAAGATTGGATTAAAGATACGGTTAATATTGAGTCTCATGACCATGATGATATATGGATAGGAGAAGCAATTTGAAAAGGTTTGAGGAATGTTAGATGTTTTGGATGTGGAAAGCAAGGACATTTGAAAAGGGACTGTAAATGGGTCATTCCTAGAAACAATGTTTCTTCAAGGAACAATGGCAACAGAATACCCCTTCCTTCTGGAGTATGCAGAAGGTGTGGTAAGGGAAAACACTATACCAAGGAATGTAGATCAACAAGGGACAGGCAAGGTAATATTTTGCCTCATTCTGCGAGAAACTCCCAGAGGGGCCTAAGGCAGACCCCCAAAGCAAATCCAGTTCAAACTTTTCCTGCAGTAGTAGAGGAAACCCCTACTCAGAGCAGTTAAATAACCAAATGCCTATTGGAATAAGTCATGCTGGTCAGGATGATGAAACAGAGAGAATAGAAAATTCAGGAGAAAACATAAAGAAAATTTTTTGGCAAACTTCTATTAATGAACAAAGACCAAAATTAACAATAAAAATAAATGGTGTTTTGTTGTCTGGTCTGGTAGACACAGGTGCAGATGTTACCTTAATTGTACCAGAATTTTGGCATCCAACTTGGCCTCTTCAGGATGTTAACATTCATCTGTTAGGAATTGGGACATTATCTCAAGTGAAACAGTGCAAGATGGTTCAAATGTATAGGTCCTGAAGGACAGAGAGGAAAATTAAAACCATATATGGCTAACATAGCTCTGAACCTGTGGGGTTGAGACCGGTTGCAACAATGGAATACTCAGATTAATATCCCTCCAACCTCAGAAACAAATTATACTAGCACATGTTTATGAGAGAAATATTAGAAGATATTATTCTAAAGAGTGCTCACCAGCCATCCATATTATACAAGAACAGGGCACAACAACTGATGATCTCCCAAAGACACCAACAGCTCTACCTTTAAAATGGTTAACAGACAAGCCTGTATGGGTTCAGCAAGAGCCTTTAAAAACAGGCTTTAGAAGAGCTGGTAGAAGAACAGTTAAATGCTCAGCATATTGAAGAATCAACCAGCCCTTGGAATTCTCCTGTATTTGTTATTAAAAAGAAATCTGGTAAATGGAGAATGGTAACAGACCTTAGAGCAATTAACAAAGTAATTCAGCCAAAGGGGTCTCTACAATCTGGAATTCCTTTGCCTACTCTGTTACCAAAAGGTTGGTCTCTCATAGTTATTGATTTAAAAGACTGTTTCTTTTCAATACCCTTACAAGAAAAAGACAGAGAAAGATTTGCTTTCACAGTGCCTACTTATAATAATTCTCAACTGGTTAAAAGATTTCAATGGAGGGTTCTCCCACAGGGAATGTTGAATAGCCCAACACTGTGCCAATATTTTGTACAACAGACATTGGAAGTGATACGTAAAAATTTCCTAAATCTATAATTTATCATTATATGGATAATATTTTACTAGCTGACTCAAATGCAGATACTTTACAAAGAATGTTTGAAGAAGTAAAGAAAATTTTGCCTTGCTTGGGATTACAAATTGCTCCTGAAAAGATACAAAGAGGAGATTCTATTAATTATTTAGGATATAAAATAGAGCTACAAAAAATTAGACCCCAAAGGGTCCAAATTAGGAGACATCGACTACAGACTCTTAATGACTTTTAAAGATTATTTGGAGACATTTCTCATCTATGAACTATTGTTGGGGTAAAAAAAAAATGATGAACTGAATAATTTGTTCCAACCTTAGAAGGTGACAAGGACTTATATAGTCCAAGAGAATTATCACCTGAAGCTGAGAAATAATTGACCTTGATAGAAAAGAAAGTACATGAAGGGCACATGGATCGTATTGATCCAAAGCTGGATTGCATTTTGGTTATTGTACCTTCTAGGCATTCTCCTACAGGAATATTAATGCAGAGGGAAGATATTATATTAGAATGGATATTTTTACCAAATAAACCAAATAAAAACTTTAAAATTTATATGGAAATAATCTCTGACTTGATATGGAAAGTAAAATTGAGACTTCATCAATTAGCAGGAATAGACGCAGCAGAAATTGTCTTACCTTTAACTAAGAAGGACATTGAAAAATTATGGATAGAAAGTGAACCTTGGCAAAGAGCTTGCAGTAATTTTTTGGGAGAAATTAACAGCAAATATCCCAAAAGCGATAGAATTGATCTTATAAAGGGAGCTGATTGGATCTTGCCTTGAATTGTACAGAAAAACCTCATATCTGGAGTTGGTACATTTTACACAGATGCCAACAAACAAGGAAAAGCAGGTTACAAATCAGAAAATTTAAGTAAAGTTGTTCAAAGTCCTTATAATTCTGTTCAAAATTCAGAATTGTATGTTATTCTGTTGGTATTAATGGATTTTTCAGAACCTCTCATCATAGTAACTGACTCTCAGTATGCTAAAAGAGTAGTATTACATATTGAGACTGCATAATTTATCCCTGATGCTTCAGAATTAACTTCACTATTTATTCAATTACAAGACACAATCAGGAAAAGGAGTCATCCCTTACATATAACTCACATCCGATCCCATACTGGTCTGCCAGGCCCTCTAGCACAAGGCAATGATGAGATTGATAAATTATTGATAGGAAATGAGCAGGAGGCCTCAGAATTTCATAAAAATCATCATGTCAATAGTAAAGGTTTAAAAAAGGATATTTCCATAACCTGGCAACAAGCCAAAGAAATACTAAAGAAATGTCCTACTTATTCCTTCTACAATCAAATGCCATTACCAGCAGGATGATGTAACCCAAAGGGTACTCAGAGGGAAGAAATCTGGCAGATGGACGTATTTCAATTTGTAGAATTTGGAAAATTAAAATATGTACACCATACCATTGATACTTATTCAGGATTTCAATGGGCAACTGCTTTGAGTTCTGAAAAAGCTGATTCTGTAATCACTCATTTGCTAGAAGTTATGGCCATCATGGGTATACCTGCACAAACCAAAACTGACAATGCTCTAGCATATGTCTCTGTTAAAATGAAACAGATTTTGCTTATTACAATATAAAGCATATTATAGGCATACCACATAATCCTACAGGTGAAGCAGTTATAGAAAGATCAAACAGAACTCTAAAGGATATGCTAAATAAACAGAAAGGGGTAACAAAAAACCCAAGAAATAGACTGTATGATGCTCTATTAACTTTTAATTTTCTTAATGCCAATAATAAAACAACAACAGCTGCAGAGAGACATTGCATAATAGAAAAAACCTACAGAATTAAATCAGCCTATATAATTTAAAGATGTGCTGACCTCAGAATGCAAACCAGGGTATGTGTTACGTTGGGGAAGAGGTTTTGCTTTTGTTTCTACAGGAGAAGATAAGCTGTGGGTACCATCAAAATTGATAAAGGTTCGATTTGAACAAGAGAAATCTCTTAATTAGAGGAGGTGATAGTTCATCAACCAGCATGAACATCCAATTTAAACTAACTTATACCAGTAACACATGCCTTTTCATGTAATCAGATAATAACTTGCCAAAAAGGAATATCCCCAAAAATTAGTCTTGGGGAAAGGTTTTTCTTTATGTCTTCTAGGAGAATGAGGAATCTGAACAACACTGGACAAATGAGACAACTGAAGATAAGGGACAAATCATCTATGCCAGGAAACAGAGGGAAATGGCATATGGGTATATCCTCTAAAAAATATTATAAGTCTTCCTAAATGTTTGTTTCTGCTCTTCACAAAGATGTAACACTATTGGTCTTCTAATAGTCCCAGTTCAATTAAAATTTAAAGCTGACTTTGGAGTTGAAGAATGGCTCTCTCCTTCTTTAAACTCAAGCATGTTGTTAAAAGGAAAATGCAAACTCCCTGTATCATGCCAGAAGAAAAGAGCTATGGGACAGGAGAAAAGCCAAATTAATTAAGGGACTATTCTATTACTAATCTCAACTCTTTGATTATATTCTGGTTCTTTAAACTTTTCTTAAAGAATGAATTTTATATCAAAATTTACAAGATTAATATAGATAGATAGATAGATAGATAGATAGATAGATGATAGATAGATAGATAGATAGATAGATACACATTTTAAACTTTGTTAAGATATGAATGGTCATATAGAGTACTAACTAATTCTAGAAAAAAAGGCTTCAGTTAGCTGTATATATATATATATATGTCTTTGTGTTCGAGTCTCTTATCAGTTTTCTGCAGAAAATCTCGGCCAGGCCTAACATCAACTGAAGTCTCCAGAAAGAAGATGGGGCCCCACAACAACAACAATTCCATGTGGACAATAATAACATCACTAAGATGACAAACATCATCTACAGATCAGCTTTGAACTACAAAGTGCTCAGAGCAATTTTGAGAGGGCTAGCTGAGATGATCCAGTCTCAAAGACTACTTGAATAAGGACTTGAGATAAACCCTGAACTTTGGCATTACACAAAGACTGGATAAGGAAGAATATAGTAACCTTTCCTAGAATTTGACAATTAACCTAAAATTTTTCTTTCAGGATAAAGATAACTTTGCCCATACCCAGCAGGAAGCAATTTTAAGAGTACGATGCCCATATTCCCAAAGAGGTGTTGTGGGGTGGGTAGTTTTTTGGTCTTTTTAATGGGTTTTGAGTCTGGGATAATTTTCATTGTTTATGGGGCTTGGTTACAAGTTGTTGTCAAGGGTTAAGAAAAAGGCTAAGCAAAGGAGATTAGATTTAAGGTTCTTGTTTTTAAAAAAAGAGAAAGAAAGAAAGGAAAAGAGAAGAAGAAAAAGGCAATTACTAGTTTTAAATACTTTACATTGGATTGGATTGTTTTATATTGTTTACAAATTATATATATTGAAATTGATATTGTTAGAAAATGCTACATGTATATTTCTAATTGTACTTATACCATTCATTTAACAATGCAATTTTCTGATCCTTGAATGTTATTATTACCAACTACTAGGATATAAAGAAATGAAAGTTAGTAATTAGACATTACAATAGAACTTGTAGTCATATTAGATATGTTTTAAAAATTGAGCAGATATATTTTAGATAGACAGGTCATCTTCAAACCCTTCAGAGATCTACAGAATATGGCATTTAAAATGTTTTAATAATGCCGGGCGGTGTTGGCGCACGCCTGTAATCCCAGCACTCGGGAGGCAGAGCCAGGCGGATCTCTGTGAGTTCGAGGCCAGCCTGGGCTACCAAGTGAGTTCCAGGAAAGGCGCAAAGCTACACAGAGAAAACCTGTCTCGAAAAACCAAAAAAAAAAATGTTTCAATAACTTAGAAAATTGTTCTTTTTTGAGACTTGTTGGCTCCTGGCAGTACCAATCTACTTCAGAGAAAATATGGGCATTGAAGAAACTGCATATGGAGTTAACTTTCATTGTGGCAAAAGTTAGCCACTGGACAACAAAGTATCCTCGAATCAACAGGACAAAATGGACAGACAGGACATGAAACAAAGGAGTACTGATTCTTGCCAAAACAAGTGTGGTTATGGCTTTATCAAAAGGCATCTTCTGAGGCCAGGACAATATGGCACTATCCCTGAAGTGGCCTTCGCAATTCGGAAAAGGTACAGTGCCCTTTTCTTCGAAGGCAGCTGAACAGGCAGTGGGCCGATGGCTTCCGATGTGCAATGGGACAGTAGCTGAAACAGTTATTCTTGAAGAGTAACTAAGCTCACACCTCCCAATAGCAGACTGGCATTTAATAGAGGGATGTGGAGAAGAACGGGATGCTGAGATGAAGCCATATATACACAGTCAAGAAGAATGGACAGCTGAATTCAAAAACCATCAGCAATTTCCAGAATTCAAAATCTTGAATCATGACATGACACTAATGGAATTCAGGTGTTTCTGGTACATGGACTGTTCTCACCCAATGTGAGGTTGAACTGTTGACCTTGTGTACATCCTACTTCACAAATGAGTCTGTCAGATACGCTAAGCCTATAGGCTGAAGATGATGCCCCAGGACTGTGGAGAAACCTCAGGTGACTGTCCAGGCAGCTGGCTGTTTCTCTCAACTCACAAATTTTTTGGAAGTTGTTTGCTTGCACTTCCTGTTTTTATTTTTGTTAGGTAATATTATTTCCTTCTTGGGTCTCTGAGGGAGTTGAAGATTAGTTAATTATAGTTGAAGGTTAGTTAGTTATAGTTGAAGATTAATTAGGATAGAAAGTGAATTAGATACATTTTGGACTTACCAAAATAGGATAGATAATGAAATTATTTTCTCTGAATTTGTCAAATACAAATGGACTAGACATTGTTTAGGTATTTATTACTTGTATATATTGTAGATAGTTATTGTACTTTGTGTATAGTTTTTCTTTTGTTAGTTATAACCTTTTTCTTTTTTCTTTTTATTAAATAGAAAAGGGGAAATATGGTGGTATTTTATTTGTACTGAAATGTGATTTTAATTGTATGTTAATAAACAAAGTTGCCCAGGGGTCAGAGCTATTAGAGCCATAGGAAGAGCATGGCGGTGGTGTGGTGGCACACGCCTTTAATCCCAGCATTTGGTAGACAGAGCTAGGTAGATCACTGTGTGTTCAAGGATACAGCCAGCATTGGAAACATACACACCTTTAATCTCAATCCCAACCATAGAAGACCTGGAAGTCTTTACAGACAGGCAGTGACGAGGCAGTCATGTGTTTGGGATTACAACCAATGAGAAGGTAGAACAGAAAGACTATATAAAGACAAACACACAGGAAGTAGGTATTTTTTGGAGAGGTCTCCTGGCTGAAGAGGCTAGCTGCAGCAGGCTGGTAAGGCTCTTAGCTCTGATCTCTTGGCTTTCTGCTTTGCATTGCTTCTGTGTTTCTTATTTAATAAGACAGTTGGTTACATCTACAAAGAATAAAAGAAAGTTATGGAATTTACAGATAAATGAATAGAACATTTATATTGAATGTGGTAATGAAGGTACAGAAATGCAAAAGCCACACACATTCTCTCATAGGTTAGTCATAACTTCAAGTCCCTACTGTCCTGTGTTGAACTTATAGTTCACATAGATGCCTGAAACGTAGAACGAGAGCACTGGGAGAAAGGTGCTTTAAAAGATGGTTAGTAGAACATCATAGATATTCTCAAAGTACACATAAGAAAAATCAACCTCTGTGGAAAGGCAGAAGTGGTGGTCAATAGGAGAAATGAGAGTACAAGAAGGCAAGAAGGAGTGTCCATTTAAAAAAGGTTGCATGAGCATCTGATGGCCTTCTAAAAACAATTTAAATTGAAATTGGAACAATCTGCAAGGCTGTTGAAACATTTCACTTTCATGAAATGCCACTCATCAATTTTGGAAATTGTTCTCTATGCAAATGTAGTCATTCATATAGTCCTTGCATTTGGTTGTATCATGAAGATCTTCCCCGGCTTTCTCCTCTGAACTTTTAGAATGCCATGGCTTCCAGTTGGATGCTTGATCTGTGTTGATTTGACATTTGAATTGGTCAAGATTGTAGGAATCCTATTTCATTCCTCTAAATATGAATACATATTTTCCAAAGTAAAACAGTCTGCCTTTGCTCCTGTGTGTATTTCTACAAGCAGTTCAAATTCAAGTGACTGTATTTGTGGAGATTAATGTCTGAGTCCCCTAATTTTTTAAATTAGATTTAATGTAAATTTTTGAATATCATTAGTGTTTATCTATGGCTCTGAACTTTACTTAATTAGGTACAGTGATAATGGTAACATACTCTGAAAACATTACCATTGATTTAAAAAGATTCTCACCCGTTTCATTAATACTTTGTCTTGGAGTCACACTTCATGTCCAGTGTCTTACTCATTCTATCCCTGATAGCATTTCTCAGTATGATCGGTGCTGTGGTATGACATAACAAGCCTATGTAAAGAAATAAATTTCTTTTTTTTTTTCTAGTCACATGTAGAAGAGCATTCAGTGCTCTTAACCACTGAGCCATCTCTCCAGGCCATAAGTTAATTTTAACAAATTTTTATTTGAAATTTTTATACATGTATACAATGTATATTGATCATATTCCACCCCCCACTAACATCCTCCAACACTCCCAGGACCTTCCAATCCCAACTAATAACCCTCTGACTCCAAGTCCTGTTGACCATGTGCTTATGGACATGGGGTCATCTGCTGGGGCATGGGCAACCTACCAACGGCCAGATATTAAGAGTCATTCTCACTCAGCTGTCATCAGCTGCCAATAGTTTCTCAGCTAGGGGAGGAATTTTGGAATTTTGAATGCAGGTCTTGTACTGGCAACCTCAGCATCAACTGTGAGTGGATACATAAAACGGTCATGTCATGACTACAAGATAGCATTTCATGGTGCTTCTTCCCACCCTCAGCTCTTGAGGTCTATCTGCCCCTTCTTTTCATGATCATCCATGAGCCTTGGATGGGGAGGTTGATAAATGACCCATCTATGGCTCAGCATTCATAGTCACTTGCTCTCAGGATTTTCAACCAGTTGTGAATCTGCACTAACCACCACCCACAGACCCCCAACAAAAAAAAGGAAAAAAAGGCTTCCTTGACCAAGGCTGTGAGAAGTACAAATCTATGGGTATAAATGTAAACATTTAGATGGCAATTTCACAACAAGCCTGTTTAAGGGAACCACAGTAGCTTTCCCTCTAGGGTCTGTGGTCTCCTTGGCCATGGGATTTTGACGATGTTTACAGCAGCAGACATTAAATCTCCCCTGTGGAACAGGCATCATCATCCAATTAAAAAGTGATTGGCTAGTGCTATAACTACCAGGCCTGTGTTATACCACTGGGCACAACTTGGTTGGGCATTTTCTTTTTTTTTTTTTTTTTTTTATTTTTATTTTGCAATACAATTCAGTTCCACATATCAGCCACAGATTCCCTTGTTCTCCCCCCTCCCGCCCCCCTCACCTTCCCCCCAGCCCGCCCCCCATTCCAATCTCCTCCAGGGCAAAGCCTTCCCCACAGACTGAGATCAACCTGGTGGACTCAGTCCAGGTAGGTCCAGTCCCCTCCTCCCATGCCGAGCCAAGGGACCCTGCATAGGCCCCAGGTTTCAAACAGCCAACTCATGCAATGAGCACAGGACCCGGTCCCACTGCCTGGATGCCTCCCAAACAGATCAGGCCAATCAACTGTCTCACCCACTCAGAGGGCCTGATCCAGTTGGTGACCCCTCAGCCATTGGTTCATATTTCATGTGTTTCCGTTTGTTTGGCTATTTGTCTCTGTGCTTTATCCGACCTTGGTCTCAACAATTCTCGCTCATATAAACCCTCCTCATTCTCGCTAATTGGACTCCCAGAGATCCACCTGGGGCCTAGTCATGGATCTCTGCATCCAGATCCCTCAATAGTTGGATGAGGTTTCTAGCACGACAATTAGGGTGTTTGGCCATCCCATCACCAGAGTAGGTCAGTTCGGACTGTCTCTCGACCATTGCCAGCAGTCTGTTGTGGGGGTATCTTTGTGGATTTCTGTGGGCCTCTCTAGCACTTTGTTTCTTCCTATTCTCATGTGGTCTTCATTTACCATGGTCTCCTATTCCTTGTTCTCCCTCTCTGTTGTTGATCCAGCTGGGATCTCCCACTCACCAAGCTCTCTTTCCCTCGACCCTCGCCCTTTACTACCCCCACTCCTGTCCAGGCTGTTCATGTAGATCTCATTCCATTTCTCTGTCGTTGGGCGATCCCTGTGTCTTTCTTGGGGTCCTGTTTTCCAGGTAGCCTGCCTGGTGATGTGAGTAGCAGTCCAGTCATCCTTGTTCCACATCTAGTATCCTGTTATGAGTGAGTACATACCATGTTTGTCTTTCTGAGTCTGGGATACCTCACTCAGGATGATTTTTTCTAGATCCATCCATTTGTCTGCAAACCTCATGATGTCATTGTTTTTCTCTGCTGAGTAGTATTCCATTGTGTATATGTACCACATTTTGTTTATCCATTCTTCAGTTGAAGGGCATCTAGGTTGTTTCCATGTTCTGGCTATTACAAACAATGCTGATATGAACATAGCTGAACAAGTGCTCTTGTGGTGTGGTTGAGCATTCCTTGGGTATATGCCCAAGAGTGGTATAGCTGGATCTTGGGGGAGATGGATTCCCAATTTTCTAAGAAAGCGCCATATTGATTTCCAAAGTGGTTGTACAAGCTTGCATTCCTACCAGCAGTGGAGAAGAGTTCCCCTAGCTCCACATCCTCTCCAGCATAAGGTGTCTTCAGTGTTTTTGATCTTAGCCATTCTGACAGGCGTAAGGTGGTATCTCAGAGTTGTTTTGATTTGCATTTCCCTGATGATTAGGGATGTTGAGCAATTCCTTAAATGTCTTTCAGCCATATGAGTTTCCTCTGTTGAGAATTCTCTGTTTAGTTCTATAGCCCATTTCTTAATTGGACTGTTGGGCATTTTGATATCTAATTTCTTGAGTTCCTTATATATTCTGGATATCAGTCCTCTGTCAGATGTGGGATTGGTGAATATCTTTTCCCATTCTGTAGGCTGTCGCTTTGCTTTGTTGACCGTATCCTTTGCCCTACAAAAGCTTCTCAGTTTCAAGAGGTCCCATTGATTGATTGTTTCTCTCAGTGTCTGTGCTACTGGTGTTCTATTTAGAAAGTGGTCTCCTATGCCAATGTGTTCAAGACTACTTCCTACTCTCTCTTCTAGCAGGTTCAGAGTAGCTGGATTTATGTTGAGGTCCTTGATCCACTTCGACTTAAGTTTTGTGCATGGTGATAGATATGGATCTATTTGCAGCCTTCTACATGTTGATATCCAGTTTTGCCAGCACCATTTGTTGAAGATGCTTTCTTTTTTCCATTGTGCACTTTTGGCTTCTTTGTCCAAAATTATTTGTTCATAGGTGTGCGGATTAATGTCAGGGTCTTCAATTCGATTCCATTGGTCCACATGTCGGTTTTTATGCCAGTACCAAGCTGTTTTTATTACTGTAGCTCTATAGTAGAGCTTGAAGTCAGGGATCGTGATGCCTCCAGAGGTTGTGTTATTGTACAGGATTCTTTTGGCTATCCTGGGTTTTTTGTTTTTCCACATGAAGTTGAGTATTATTCTTTCCAGGTCCGTGAAGAATTGTGTTGGTATTTTGATGGGGATTGCATTGAATCTGTAGATTGCTTTTGGTAAGATTGCCATTTTTACTATGTTAGTTCTGCCTATCCATGAGCATGGGAGATCTTTCCATTTTCTGACATCTTCTTCAATTTCTTTTTTCAGGGACTTAAAGTTCTTGTCATATAGGTCTTTCACTTGCTTGGTTAGTATTACCCCAAGGTATTTTATGTCATTTGTGGCTATAGTAAAGGGTGATGTATCTCTGATTTCCTTCTCCGCTTTTTTGTCCATTGTATATAGGAGGGCTACTGATTTTTTGGAGTTGATCTTGTATCCTGCTATGTTGCTGAAGGTGTTTATAAGCTGTATCAGTTCCTTGGTGGAATCTTTGGGGTTGCTCAAGTATACTATCATGTCATCTGCAAATAGGGAAAGCTTGACTTCTTCCTTTCCAATTTGTATCCCCTTAATCTCCTTATGTTGTCTTATTGCTCTGGCTAGAACTTCAAGTACTATATTGAATAAGTATGGGGAGAGAGGACAGCCTTGCCTCGTTCCTGATTTTAGTGGAATTGCTTTGAGTTTCTCTCCATTTAATTTGATGTTGGCTGTTGGCTTGCTGTAAATTGCCTTTATTATGTTTAGGTATGTTCCCTGTATTCCTGATCGCTCCAAGACCTTTATCATGAAGGGGTGTTGGATTTTGTCAAATGCCTTTTCAGCATCTAGTGAGATGATCATGTGGTTTTTTTCTTTGAGTTTGTTTATATGGTGTATCACATTGACAGACTTTCGTATGTTGAACCATCCTTGCATCCCTGGAATGAATCCTACTTGATCATGGTGGATAATTGTTTTGATGTGTTCTTGGAGTCTGTTTGCCAGTATTTTATTGAGTATTTTTGCATCAATGTTCATGAGGGAGATCGGTCTGTAGTTCTCTTTCTTTGTTGTATCCTTGTTTGGTTTGGGAATCAGGGTAATTGTAGCCTCATAGAAGGAGTTTGGTAATGTTCCTTCTGTTTCTATTGTATGGAACAATTTAGAGAGTATTGGTATTAACTCTTCTTTGAAGATCTGGTAGAATTCTGCACTGAAACCATCTGGTCCTGGGCTTTTTTTGGTTGGGAGACTTTTAATGACTGTTTCTATTTCGTTAGGGGTTATTGGACTATTTAAATAGTTTATCTGGTCTTGATTTAATTTAGGTATGTGGTACCTGTCCAGAAAATTATCCATTTCTTTTAGGTTTTCCAGTTTTGTGGAATAGAGGTTTTTGAAGTATGACCTGATGATTCTCTGGATTTCCTCAATGTCTGTTGTTATGTCCCCCTTTTCATTTCTGATTTTGTTGATTTGAATGCTCTCTCTCTGTCTTTTGGTTAGTTTGGATAAGGGCTTGTCTATCTTGTTGATTTTCTCAAAGAACCAACTCTTTGTTTCATTAATTTTTTTTATTGTTCTCTTTGTTTCTATTTTATTGATTTCAGCTCTGACTTTGATAATTTCCTGGCATCTATTTTTCCTGGGAGACTATGCTTCTTCCTGTTCTAGAACTTTCAGGTGTGCTGTTAAGTTACTAGTGTGAGATTTCTCCAGTTTATTTATGTGGGTGTTTAGTGCTATGAATTTCCCTCTTAGTACTGCTTTCATAGTGTCCCATAGGTTTGTATATGTGGTGTCTTCATTTTCGTTGATCTCTAGGAAGTCTTTAATTTCTTTCTTTATTTCTTCCTTAACCCATTGGTGATTCAGGTGGGTATTGTTCAGTTTCCATGAGATTGTAGGTTTTCTGTAGTTTTTGTTGTTGTTGAAGTCCAATTTTAGACCATGGTGGTCTGATAGAACACAGGAGGTTATTCTAATTGTTTTGTATCTGTTTAGATTTGCTTTGTGACCAAGTATGTGGTCGATTTTAGAGAAGGTTCCATGGGGTGCTGAGAAGAAGGTATATTCTTTTTTGTTAGGATGGAATGTTCTGTAGATGTCGATTAAGTCCATTTGAGTCATGACATCAGTTAAGTCCTTTATTTCTCTGTTAAGTTTTGATTTGGGGGATCTGTCCAGTGGTGAAAGTGGGGTGTTGAGGTCTCCCACTATTAATGTGTGGGGTTTTATATGTGATTTAAGGTTTAGTAATGTTTCTTTTACATATGTGGGTGCCCTTGTGTTTGGGGCATAAATGTTCAGAATTGAAACTTCATCTTGGTGGATCTTTCCTGTGATGAGTATGTAATGCCCTTCTTGATCTCTTTTGATTGATTTTAGTTTGAAGTCTATTTTGCTGGATATCAGGATGGCTACACCCGCTTGTTTCTTAAGACCGTTTGATTGGAAAGTCTTTTCCCAGCCTTTTATTTTTAGGTAGTGTCTATCTTTGAATTTGAGATGTGTTTCTTGTATGCAGCAGAAAGATGGGTCCTGCTTTCGTATCCATTCTGTAAGCCTATGTCTTTTTATAGGTGAATTAAGTCCATTGATATTGAGGGATATTAATGTCCAGTGATTGTTCATTCCTGTTATTTTTTGGTGGTGATGTGTATGTACTTTTCTTCGTTGGGGTTTACTGCTGTGGCTTTATCTATTTCCTGTGTTTTCGAGGGTGTATCTGACTTCCTTAGGTTGGAATTTTCCTTCTAGTGCTTTCTGTAGGGCTGGGTTTGTGGATAAATATTGTTTAAATCTGGCTTTGTCATGGAATGTCTTGTTCACTCCATCTATGATGATTGAAAGTTTTGCTGGGTATATTAGTCTAGGCTGACATCCATGGTCTCTTAGTGTCTGCATTACATCTGTCCAGGACCTTCTGGCTTTCAAAGTCTCCATTGAGAAATCGGGTGTTATTCTGATAGGTTTGCCTTTATATGTCACTTGGCCTTTTTCCTTTGCTGCTCTTAATATTCTTTCTTTATTCTGTACGTTTAATTGTTTAATTATTATGTGGCGAGGGGACTTTTTTGGGGGGTCTAGTCTGTTTGGTGTTCTATAGGCTTCCTGTATCTTCATAGGCATTTCCTTCTTTAAGTTGGGAAAGTTTTCTTCTATGATCTTGTTGAATATATTTTCTGTGCCCTTGAGTTGGTATTCTTCTCCTTCTTCTACCCCTATTATTCATAGGTTTGGTCTTTTCATGGTGTCCCAAATTTCTTGGACATTTTGGTTCATGACTTTGTTGACTTTAGTGTTTTCTTTGACTGATGAGTCTATTTCTTCTATTGTATCTTCAACGCTAGAGATTCTCTCTTCCATCTCTTGCATTCTCTTGATTATACTTGCATCTGAAGTTCCCAATCGTTTTCTCAGATTTTCTATTTCCAGCATTCCCTCTGTTTGTGTCTTCTTCATTTTATCTATTTCCCTTTTCAGGTCTTGGACTGTTTCCTTCATTTGTTTCATTGATTTTTCTTGATTTTCTTTCAGTATTTTATTGTTCTCTTCCAGGACTCTTTTGATTTCTTCTAATTTGTTTGCCCTTTCCTCTAGTTGTTTACAGCGTTCTTCACATTTTTTTGTCTTTTCCTCTACACGAGCCTCTAGCTTCTTCATGATGACATTCATAAGGCCATTTTCTTCTGCTTCTTCCAATTTCTGATGTTCAGGTCTAGGTGTTGGAGGAGGGCTAGGGCCTGGTGATGGTGTATTGCTATTCATTTTGTTGTATGTGTTTCTGCCTTGACGTCTGCCCATCTCCTTGTGGTTCGTTCTTGGCCTTATCCGCACACTTGGTTCAGACAGAGCTGACAGATTCAGGAAGTCTCTCTCTCTTGTCCAGATGGGAGCTCTCTTGTCCAAATTGGAAGTCCGGGGCAGGATGGGAGCTCTTGTTCAGAAGGGAAGTCCGGGGGAGGATGGGTGCTCTCCTCTCTCTCTCTCTGTCTCTCTCTCTCTCTCTCTGTCTCTCTCTCTCTCTCTCTCTCTCTCTCTCTCTCTCTCTCTCTCTCTTCTCCAGATGGGAAATCCGGGGCAAGATGGGAGCTGGGGGCCAACCTCTAAGTCTCAAGAAGAGGCTTGGGGCTTGGGCGGATGGGCGTGGGGTCAGGGCGTGGAGACTGCAGGGTCTGCCAGGGGTTTTGGAGAAGGGGATCCTTCCCGGTTGGGCTAGAAGGGAACTTGCCCAGTGACCAGAACCTGGGGCCAAGTTGGACAGGTCTTCCCGAGTGGCTGGTGCCCATGTATGGGGTTGGGGGCAAGTTAGGGGACTCACCTGTGCTTCAGAAGGGAAGTCCGGGGCAAGATGGGAGCTGGGAGCTGTGCTTCTGAAGGGAAGTCCGGGGCAAGATGGGAGCTGGGGGCCGGCCTCTAAGTCTCAGGAAGAGGCTTGGGGCTCAGGCGGATGGGGGTGGGGGCAGATTGTGGAGACTGCAGGGTCTGCCAGGGGTCTTGGAGAAGGGGATCCTTCCCGGTGGGGCTAGAAGGGCACCTGCCCGGGGACCAGAACCTGGGGCCAAGTTGGGCAGGTCTTCCCCGGAGTGGCTGGTGCCCAGGGATGGGGTCGGGGGCAAGCTAGGGCACAAAATAAATTTCTTTAGTGGGGGAACAATTGGGTAACACAATAAAGTAGGAAGTAACAAGAATGTATCTCTCTATACAACAGCTACACTAGCAGCTTCTATCTCAACGGATGTATCTATGACTCTGAAGTGAAATGTGTATATTAAAATATCTATTTTACAGTCAACATGGTAAATGTCAGATGTTCTCAACTCTTAGTATGTAGTGCATACACACCTCACACCTTCAGTATCCTGGCTCATAGGTCTGTGCCTAAGGACCTGAAGTCATTCTCCACATCAAGGAAAGCCATGAGAGTATTACAACTATTTGTGTGAAGCATCTTCTGGCTCTATTTCTTCTTACTTCTCCCTCTAGTTTTGTAGGTGCTCACATAGTGTCCACTGGTACACACTTTCCCATAAAATCACAGCCTACATTCTTTTTTTTCTAAAGCATATAGTTTTCTAACCTACACACAGTCTATACATAGATGCAAATTTTACCCAGCTGACCAGAGATTTATTTGTTGTAAATGCTGTATAGATTGATTTCTGTTTGTCTGTTTGTTTTTTATCTCTTCCTCTCTTTACTGATACTGGTTTGCGGTTTTTTTGCTGTTTTGGTTTTATAATGAATTTATGCTGTTTTACTGGGTATGAAAAGAACCTTCTGTGACCTGAGCTGCCCCCTGTCCTGCTGCAACTGCACAGTGCACTGTAAAGGATACAGAACAGTAGTATCACTTTGCATTCCCTTCGGACTCCTGTACCCCCAGATGGCTGTTTCTTTTAGGGTGTGGGGGTTGTTTCATTCATATGCTTCTTTTCCAGAGTGTGGAACATCTACAGTCCAGAAAGGCTTTAGCCTGCCAGTTGATTTGAGATACTCCCCACTGCGCAGGACTGTCTACATCCTGCTGAGCTGCGTTATATTCTGTACTGTGTACAATGAAGAAGTTTGCTTCCCTTTAAAAAATAATAAAAATATATAAAAAATGAATTTTAAAATTAATAACTCATTTCTTATGGTAGCAGAACTATTCACCCATACAGGTAACTCTCTTCAAAATCCTATTTCTTTCCCTTCAGGTACTAATGCCAAACAAAGTTGATGAATGATATTTTCACCCAAAATGCCATCTGCAAATTGACTACAGTTATAAAAGCAACATGAATAAATAATTTTGGACAACTTACATTTATTCAGTAAACACTACTATGAATTTGCAGCATTCAGTTATTTTATAGTGCTCTTTGAAAATATAAAAAAAATGTATATTTCTCATTGAATTTCTATTCTATACATTATGATGGCACCCACTGAGATGAGGAAGGGAAATGAGATTTGTGTGCAGGACACCTCAGACAATCAAAAAATACAATGCACATACATAGCACAGTTAAAGATCTCAGACAGATCATAAATACCTCCTCATATCTGAAAGTGAGATCCAGTCACCTCTAGGAAACAGAGCAGATAACAACTTCTCTGAACTCACAATATTCCCTTAAGAGCTAACAGCAGGAAATTGCAATTCTTCTTTGCTAATTAATGGTCACCAGGGGACAAAAGTTCAGAGCAAAGTTCTTGCCTGCCCAAGCCTACAATGTCCATTGCTATTTCAAGTAAAATAATAATTGCAGGTCTGAGGGGAGGGGAGGTCACAGAATCACAGACCATATCTCAGGCACTGGCTGCCTTCCCTCCAGCTGACCTCCTCCAGATCTTTGTGGCCATGGAGCTGCGATCAGCATGCTGGGAAGAGATGGGGTGCTGAGAGTGTAGCAGACTGCAACCTGAGATCAGAGAAGAAAAGAAAACGTGCGAGTCTTGGTAAGTGATCACTGGAGATCACCTGGATGATGGCAAGGACACAGAAGACACAGAGAACAGAAATGGATCAGGGAGAAATGAAGTGTGGGGTCCTAGAAGCACTTCATCCTAATTCTGACTTAGCCCATTCCACACCGTCAGTGCCTGCTGTGCTCTGTCACACTGGAAAAGAAGTCTGGTGCTTAGGGGGTCTCAAAATGTCTCTGTAAGGAAGCAGGGTTTCCATTATGAGGACATTTTAGTAGGGCGCCTGATAAAGGAGTGTCACTGTGGTTATTGACACTGCTTAACTTTTTGGGAAATTTATATCTATGAATATTAGTCTCCTTGGTGCTCTTATGCACAGTGGTAAGTGTGCACAGTGATGGACTTGGTCATAAACTCTACAGATGATTCTTTCACAGGGTATTGTGTCATAGATTCTGAAATGGGCTTGTATACATTTTTCTATGAAATATTTGTAAGTAACTTTCATAAATGAAAGCAGATTAAAAAGTACTTTCTCATGACAGTAAATTTCTAGTAATAATCATTTGTAACTCCATCTAATAAGCATAATACATTTTTAGCACTTCCATTGATACAATTCATAACTTCATGATTGTAATTTGAAGCAGAACACATTCCATAAAACAATGCAATCCTACCTGCAGTTGCATGTAAATGTAGGTCTCATTTGCACAAATCATTTTCTCTGCCTCTGAGTGAGGGTGTAATTAATGGAAACAGTATTCTTAATGGTTTGAAAATACCCAAATTAATAAAAATGCCAGTATTTTTCCTGTAGATGTAGTTAGAGGAATTAAATGAAGGCAGTTATAATATTATTGCTTTATGCCCTCAACGATTGGGATTAAATCTTTTCTCACATATTTGAAAACCTTCTCTTCAAATAGACGATTAATTATGCTTGTGCAGGACAATGAAAATGGGAAGACTAAACACATAGGTGGATTCTATGGAATATCCTACACTCATTCCTAAATTTTTCTCTGAATCTAAAATATTCTAAACATTAATGTTTATTAACATAGTAATTACACTTCCAACTTTGTCCATGTTTGAAGTTTACACTTTTTACACTTCATGTTACAATTATAGCCCTACTTTATAAAACTTAATGCTTGTGTCATTAGTCCCAAAAATCACTTCATTTGGGTGTCAATACAGAGATTAGCTGTAATCTTAAATTAATAATAATTTTCTTGTCATCTTATCATATTTTACATGGATTCAAGCTTGTTTTTCAAAGTAAAATGTATGTCATTTGATTATTGGCCAAGTTTTAAAATGAGTCATGACTGTGTTTCAGGGCCGCTGGATATATTTTGCTCCTGTCCTGTTGAGATATTGCTGCCTCTTTGCACATTCCAAAGAGTATGAATCTAAAAATATTGAAGCACTTTGTGCCCCATTCCATTGCCTTCATGTATGACATTCATGTCAAAGTGGTAGATGCCCTATAGGTTGAATGTACCTTGTGGACTCATTCAGAATTGATAATCACTATCCTGTGTCCTGTGACACAGTGCATGTGGTCCCCGCCTCATCTTTTCATGCAAAATTGTCAGTCTGAGTTCAGAAACTTGCATCATGACAGACAGTGAGCTGTCTGTAAGAGTGGTCATCTTGTCTCTGACTATTATTGGATTTCTGGGGAATTCCTTGCTTCTCTACCACTATCTGTTTCTTTACCTAGCAAGGTACAGGTTAAGGGCTACAGAGTGGGTTCTGATGCACCTGATTGTAGCCAACATCTTAACTGTCCTATTTAAAGGAGTGCCACATACAATGGCAGCTTTTGGACTGACAGATTTCCTCAATGATACTGGATGCAAATTGGTATTCTCTTTTCACAGAATAAGTAGGGGTGTTTGTATTGGCAGTACCTGCTTCCTCAGTGTCTTTCAGGCCATCATTATCAGCCCCAGGGATTACAAGTATTCAGAGCTTAAAATAAATTCACACAAGTACATCCGTTACTCTATGTACCTGAACTGGGCAATTCATCTCCTTATAAGCACTGTCAATCTTGTGCACATGAGGGCAAAATATGGAAATGATAGCACAGCAAATCTGAAATCCTATTTATACTGCTATTCTGTCCGTCATGATCCAACCAGTGACTTCCTGTATGCAGCATTGCTGTCAGCTCCTGATATTCTTTTTCTGGGACTCATGCTATGGGCCAGTGTCTCAATGGTCATCACACTGTACAAGCACAAGCAAAGGATGCAGCAAATGCCCAGGGCCAACATCTCCTCCAGATCCTCCCCTGAGTCCAGAGCCTCTAAAACCATCCTTCTCCTGGTCATTACCTTTGTCTCCTTTTACACAACCTCTTCTGCCTGTCAATTCCTTGGGGCTCTTGTGTATAATCCCAGATTGTCTCTGGTGCATGTGACTGCAACAGCCTCCCTATTTTTCCCCACTGTTTGTCCTTTTCTCTTCATGAGCCGTGACTCCTCCATATCCAGCTACTGCTTGCCCTCGAAAATGAATAGACATTTCCCCAAAGTCTCTGACCAAGAGTTAAATTGAAAGCTGCTGCCCAGTTCTTACATGGTTACTGAGTCATTCTGAAAGAATAGTGAGCATAACCACACTCATGCCACATGACTTTTGAGGATATTACAGATGAACCATCCTATTGCTGTGAATGCAGATGAGTGTGTTCATGCACACACAAATACACATGTTATTTGCTGTGTAATTTTTTTTGCACAAGCATGTGAATGGATTTATTTAAATAATGACATTTACACTTCAAGGTATATATTTAGATGAGGGTGTAACATAAGTAAATTTCAAAAGATAATAAAAAATTAGGTAAACTTTAAGTTTCAGATTAAAGTAATTGTTAAAAAGTACAATGCCCCTTTGTGTTGTGCTTTCTGGAATTTGGGTGATTGGCCCTGAAATAAACAAATCAATGGTTTAATTGAACTCCATGCTTCCACCTCACTTGTTTCCCTGTTCTGCTGCATTCTATGCTGCTCATCATTGTTTTAAAATAAAAGGTGGAAATACACCCTGCAATTACTTTCCCTTTGTGAGTGTGATATTGTGTCTTTCTTCCCTTGTCACATCCTCAGTACAAATGCACTGGCTGGCTCTTGGGAAACTGTTCCTCCTGCTGGGTTGCCTTGTCCAGCCTCAATACAGGTGGAGGTGCTTTGTCTTAAGGCAGCTTGATATACCATGCTTTGCTGACACCCATGGGAAGCCAGCATCTTTTCTTGCAAATAAGGAAGAGGGGTGTATTGAGGGGAGAGGGAAAGGAGGAGAAGGAGAAGAAAAAGGAGAGGAGGCCGAGATCTGGCTGTAAAATAAATAAGAAAATAGAGAGAGAAATGATGATGATGATGATGATAGATAGATGATAGATACATAGATAGATAGATAGATAGATAGATAGATAGATAGATAGATAGATGATAGACAGAAAGACAGACAGACAGACAGCTGATAGATAGATAGAGAGATAGAGAGATAGGCAGAGAGAGATAGGCAGAGAGAGAAAAAGAGAGCATGTTCCTGGACCTTATGACAGACTCTAATGAGCCAAGATACAGCTCAGTGAATCCCCCCACCCCCGTAGAAGCTTACTCGTGAACGAGACAGTCACAATGAGGCAAGCCTTTGTGAGTCAAAGAAATAATAATAACACTACTGTTATCCATATAACTTTGTACAGAAAAAAATGGAGAATTCACAGGGCTAAAAAGGCTACTTTTACCATGCCATTGCATTTTTAGAAAGAAAACAAGGAAATTACAGGAATTATTTAAGTGTATGTAGATTCCTAATATATGAGATGATTTCTCAAATTTAAAAAAAAATGAGATGGTAGTGACTTCCTTGGGTGATGCATACAGCAGAGCGTGAAATTATTCTCTAAGGAAATATTTGCACTCTCCTGATTCTGGTGAAACAGATTTTATTCATGAATGTAGGACTGACTTCCCATTCCTCCGGAACTGACTTCTCCTGGCAGCAGAGATCTTATAGATCTTATATAGACCTTAGAACTGAGATCATCATCATAGCAAAAATTAGACAGCCATGACAGTATTTCAGCTGCAGACTGTGAGAAAAATCTTCAGGGAAAATCCATGTTGAGAGCTGAGGAAGTGAACATATTAAAAAAAAATAGGAATTTGGATTCAGGGCTGTGGAATGACAAATTCATACAGAGAACACAGAAAATGGGGAGGAATGTGCTCAGGCATTAAGAGGAATGGGGTCCTAGACACACCCTAATCCCATGATTTTTCTCTTTTTATATACAGTTCCCTGTAGTAGCTGCTGAGGTTAAATCCACTTGATAATGAGAGCTGATGCTGAAGGTTATTATGGCTGCTGTTTTAATACTGACTTACTTCTCTGCCTCTAACCCAGAAATCCTAGCGCTGATTTTCATGTTTCCCAGGGCTGTACCTGAATCTCCCCAAGCCAGTAAAGATTAAAAGATGATATAGGAACAAGCTCATCTTGATGAGGGATATATATATACGTGTGTGTGTGTGTGTGTGTGTGTGTGTGTGTGTGTGTGTGTGTGTGTGTAGGAGGCAAATTAGAGTGTTTTCTCAGCCTTTAGTTCAGTAACAGACAGTAGTAGTATCTATTCAAAAAAATATTCTAGGTCTGAGGTCATGATGGTGTTGTTTCCATGTTAGAGCATTCTATGGAAAAATACATAGTAATTGTGAATTTCTAACCTGAACACTCAAGTTAGTGCTGTTTTAATCTCCCATAAAGCCTTTTTTATTGTCCAAATATACAATAGTTTGGTGGTAATTTACAAGTTGGAAGAGTCTTATAGTGTTTATAGAAAAAGGGGAATTCTCATCTTTTGTTTAATTCAATTGTGACCCTCAGTTTCCCTTATAGTTTGATAAATATATACTATCAGAAGATAGACAGAAGTCTATTACAGTGATTCTCATGCTCAAAATTTCATGTTACCTGTACAATAATTGATATATGTCTCTCAATATAAAAAGAGCCAATACTTTTGGTCCATTATACATGATTTTTTTCTTTTAGTTTTTGAATTTATAATATTATAGCATCATTTCCCCTTTCCCTTTTGTCCCTTTAACCTTGCTCATATACCTGTCCATTACTTTATTCTTTGCCTCTTTTATTCACTAATTGTTATTTTATGCCTATATATACACATATATACATACATATTCTTAAATAAAACCTGCTGTGTTTTTATGTTACTTTTATGTATGTTTTCAGTCCTCAGGTAATTGGGTGACAGCTGTTGAGTGTCCAGTGTCCCCACTCTGTCCTGTGGAATTAGGGAGCTTGCACCCCACCATGACCTTCACTGTCTGTGGTAGACTCCCCATGAACTGGATGTTAGCTAGGCACATTCAGTCCAGTCTGGTTTGGTAGGAGGCTTCCCCTTTCACTTTTGGTGGATGCACCGGGGGAATCTGGTGCCCTTTTCCCCTCTGAATAAAACCTGTCAACAGGTTCAGAATTCATTCTGGTTTTCCAGAATTCATTCTGGGTTTCCTCTTGGTTACTGAGCCCTGGGTGAAAACCCACTTCCTCCTAGAGACCTTTCCTCAGCCTCTAGAGACATAGGAAGACCTTGTTTCTTGACTTTGGCCCACCTACCACTAAAGGTGATGGGTTCTGCCCCCTCCTTTCTGACTGACTAAACTTTAAGATGTCTCCTCTGGAATCTCAAATGGCTAGAAACTCTCAGACATCAAATTTCCTAAGGTGGTTCAATATACTACCTAAGCTCTATATCCAATAAATAATCAATATAAATGGTCACCTAAGAGCTCTTTGGATCCTAAAATTCTTCAGGGTCTTTACAACTTTTTTGAGTGCAAAGGACAATGGAAGAAGACCCTTTGTGTCTCTGCTTTTTTCTTCCTCCACTCCACACCCTCCCTGTATGTGTGCTGCTCACCATCCCACCCCACCCCCTGCTTTAAAGTCCTCAGCTACTCTCCCTGAATCTTCTGTTCCTAAAATTGAAGCCTTTCAATCTAGCCGATAAACCCCCTCCTCCTTCTTATCATCAGTTGCCTTCTCAACAAGCTCCTCCTTCTGCCACCCTCCCCACTCCTTCATCCATGTGACTCTCTAGCCACCATTGGTGATGGAAACACTCTGCCCCAACCTAAAAACTCATATTAATCATGCACGTTAGCCCTCCACAAAAACTTTAGCAACTGAATGTGTCTCTGCTTTCTCTTCTGTCTGTCCTGAGCCCTCTGTGTGACTCGTATATTCTATGAACTTTGTAACCTTCTTACCATTTTTTTGGTCTTTTTAATCCTCTCTGTGCTGCAGGAATACTTACTGAAAGGCCCTACATGCCCACCAGCTGCTCTGCTGCCTGTACATCCAGCCCTAACCCCTTCTCCATCCAGCACATGATGCCACAGAGCCAGTCTGATTTCCAGCTTCAGTCTGAGCAGTGATACCATAGACCACAGTCCTCAGACTGGAGCTGCTATACCCACGCCTAAAGTCCCCACTGTTCACAGGTGCCATAGTCCCTGCTTCCTTTCAGCCTTCGCCCCAAGCTCTGGTGATGCTCCAGCAGTGCCCTGCTACTCCTAATAATCCATCCTTCTCCTTGCCATTGGGCTGGTCCACACTCATTCCCAGGTCAGCACCTCCAACTCTGCAAGGTTCAGCCTGGCTTGGTGGGTAGATACCAGTGTTCTTGTATAGAGCACATCAGCCTCTCCAACACACCTTAACAACCAGTCACTCTCTTCCCTCCTGGAACTTCTGCAGCATACTTAGACCCATATAGGGCACTGAAACCCCGATGCCATCTCTCCTGCCTCCTCCGTGGCTGTGGGTCCCAGAATTGCTCCAGCTGCACAATTCCAACAGCCCTTCTCTCTCTCCTTGCTGCCATCCATCTAAAAAGCCCCCTCCCTTCTTTCCAACACCACCCACCCCTCAGCCATAAAACCAAATTCCCCACACATCTGGCCACTCTTGCTCCCATGTCAGCTCTTCCTCCAGTGTTACACTGTTACAGCTTTGTCCAGTAGCTCGCTGCCTTTGCTCCCCACTCCCTTCTCAAAGCCAGCTTCTCCTCTGTTGATGACCAAGTAAGCTACAGTACAATTCACAGGCTTGTAATAACACCTCCCTCCACCAAGACCCTTAAAACTCTCCCAAATTATTAACTCTTGTCCTGGTGCTGCCTTCAGTTTAAACCTAATCATACAAAAACTGTGGTATTCTGTATGTTCTGTAGTGACAAAAATGTGCTACATTTATGGTTTATGTTCTTTTTCCTCAAGTTCTAATCTTACACCTATATTAACTTATTATGAAAAGTTAAAGATAATTAAAACATACATGTTAATTATCAATTACCTCACACAAAATCATATTCTGTAATCTGGTCATAAGTATACTTATAGTCATAATTAATTACAAAAATAAGCTTTTTAGCCTTTATACATATATGAAAATCAGGTATGCTAGATAGATACTTGTTCCTGAAACTCCTCAGAGTTCTGTGAGAAGGCCGGGCAAATATCATGATAGGCTCCTAATAACTCAGATAAGAATGTGGCCTCAGAACCTGCTCCTTGAAACTGAGCAGACAGTTTCTGAGGAAGCCGCAAACAAAGGGCAATCAATCACCCACCAATACCCCTGACAGTGAAGATGAAGAGAAATGCATGTACCAGGCCTGTGCCAACACCCACCACAATAGCTCACGATAATAGCCAAATAATGACAAAGCCTGGGACTTGTCCATGTCTGCTCCCAATTGGAAAAGCTATAGCCTTAGCCAGCCCCTGCTAGCCCTAGCCAATTAGAAATGTACTGACATAATTGCCACTCACTTAAGCCAATCATAGAGAAAATGAGCTAACTGCCTTAGAAATTCCTTTCAGCTGTGTAAAAAAGGAGACTGCAAGCTTCTCCCAGGGTCACCCAGCATTTTGCCTTTGTGTCAGATGTGCAGCTCCAGCACACTGGTACCTTTACTCTCCAGATAATAAACACTCTCACTGACTGCATATGTGGATGGTGGTCTTTTGTGGGGCTTCTCCAGGACCCTAATAATCTGCTAAATATGGCATTTATAATGCTCATTTAAAAACTTCTCACAATAAACAGAGACCCTCCCCCACCCAACAACAACAACAAAAAAGTGTTATGGTCTTCAAAGAAGACAGATAGAACACTGTGCCAAGGACTCAACCCAGTCTGTGGTAACACTAACCACTGGGAAAAAGTGCCCAATGCCTCACATGCCACCAGGAACCAGCAAAAACTGTGTGTCATGGTATTGTGTTCCCCAAAATACTGTGTACCTTAATATACTTATCTGGGGTCAGAGAATAGAAAAGCCACAAGATACTTAGGCTAGAAAATGTTAGCACACGCATTTAATCCTAGCATTCCAGAGACAGAAATCCCTCTGGATCTCTGTGAGTTCAAGGCTGCATTGGAATCAGCCAGGCATGGTGACTCACGCCTTTAATCCCAGAAAGCAGCCTTTAATCCCAGGGAGTGGTAGTAGAAAGCAGAAAGGTTTATAAGGCATGAGGACCAGAAACTAGCAGCATTTTGCCTGGTTAAGCTTTTGGCTGGTTAAGCTTTCAGGCTTCTAGCAGCAGTTCGGCTGAGAGCCATTGGGTTGAAGACATAGAGGCTTCCAGTCTGAGGAAACAAGACCAGCCGAGAAGTTGGTCAGGTGAGGTTAGCTGTGGCTTGTTCTGTCTCTCTGACCTTCCAGCATTCACCCCAATAACTGGCCTCAGGTTTGATTTTATTAATAAGAACTTTTAAGATTCATGCTACAACTGTGGACACTTCTGGATTGTCTTCTGTACTCTGTCTCATCAAAATAAGGTCAATTTTTAGAAGTTCTTTCAGTATAGGAAGAATTTCCAGACCTGAGTCTGACCAGACAAAGGCCTGCTGCTCTGTGGAACAACTAAAGATTAAATGCTACCCTTTTCTGACCTCTGAAGGCTGACTACTGCTACTGTAATGAACCACATAAGTCTCAATGACTGTCTAAATAAGTCACTGTCATTTAATTAATACAAAAACCATTTAAATTATACTTAGTTCTCAAATTTATCCCACAGATATCCCTAAGGACACTGATGACCAGCTGCAGCCTTAACAACAGCAAACCCCAGTTGCCTGGTCAGTCCATTTCACACATACAGTTTGCCTTGCTGACAGACAGGCTTCCCATTGACAAAGATGAGTTTCTAAAGGTTATGACAAACAGACAAGTAACTTATATAAGTCAAGGAAATAGATGCTGCCAGGTAGGACAGTATGTGTTAAGGTCTGAAGACAAAAAAGTTTAAGTAAGTCAGGAAGATTTGTGAACTCATTTATGGGTCTGAGAAAATGATTTATGGTAAATGAAAAGTTGATTCAGATTTCTCTTCTCCTGTTGCTGCTACTGTTTGGGCCCCACTCACCCCTCACCCTCACCAATAGTCAGAACACATAGCCAGTCCTGCAGAGCCTTCCACACTTCTCCCTTAACTTGCTCCTTTCAAGGTTTTTTTCCTCATTCCCTCATGTTCTATTCTCTTACTAAGAAAGGAAGATCACTCCAGAAATGATAAAAATGTTGCCTTTTTTATGACAACAGTTCCCAAGACACTCCTATATCCCTCCAGCAGACTGACCCCTTCATTATCAATACTCATCCTCACCCTCCATTTCTGTTCCCTCATGATCACCTATTCCTCACAAAGCTTATATCTCTACTCATACCCCTACTTTTACTCTGCACAAATGATTGCCAAACATTTACCACCAACTAACTCCCCTAAATTCATTAAACAGCAAACACTCTGAACAAACCATACACACCCAATTACAAGACATAAATAAACCCAAGCTATCTCATCTCTTACACACACACTCTCTCATGTCCAAATGCTCATTTGGACCAATGTCATCCAACAAAATCTCTCCTAAACTTCACTGATTCCTCCTTTAATGCCTCCACTACTTTCGTTGTGCCTCTCTACAAAGCCCTCTGTTAGTCACAGTCTCTCTCACTTCCCATAACCCAGTTGCCAATGCCCCACCCACACTACTGACTGATTATCCCCTTAACCATCCAAGTCCTCCTTTGGGATCCAAAGCCAAGCTCTCTTAACCTTTTCACACCAACCACAAAACCGGCTGCAGATGAGAAGGCCAGGCAACTACCATGGCAGGCTCCTACCAACTCAATAACTAGGCTTCAATTTCTGCCTCTTGAAACTGGACAGTTTCTGAGAAGTCATGAACAAAGGACAATGAGTCACCAATGCCTCCAACAGCAAGGATGAGGGAAACTGCAATACTAGGCCTGAGTCAGCCCCTGCAGTATCTCAGGGCAATAACCAAATAAGGACAGAGTCAGGAACTTGTTCAAACTTGCTCAAAAATGGAAAATATATAGCCTTATCCAACTCCTGCTAGCCCTAACAAATCAGGAATGTACTAATATAGTTGTCGCTAATGTAAGCCAACCCTAGATAGAATGACCTCACTGCCTTTAGAATCCCTCTAGCTGCATATGAAAAGAGCCTGCAAGCTTCCCTTAGGGTTGCCGTATTGCCTTTGTCACAGATGTGCAACCCCAGCAAGCTTGATCTTTTTTAGTCTCGAGAATTAAATGCTCTTGCTGGCTACGTATGGGTCAGTGGTCCTTTGAAAGACTTCTCATGGACACTAACAACAGACAATCTCTCTCACCATTTGCTGAGAGCCTCCCTATTCACACATGTTCCTACCACACTTAATTTTAAAATCCACCTGAACACCCCAAAAAGACTGTTCTGCTAAAATAGAAGCCTCTCAAATTGTATTCTCTCCTACACAACCCTACTCTGCTTTCAGATAACAGGTGTTACCCAACTATCCACATGTAAGCAATGTTAGCTTTCCTGGTTCCTTTCAAGAAGTCTCAAATAAACTCCAAATAAGTACTCCCATTAATCAACAGCCTAAGTTTTCCTGCAGATATCCTGTTCCCAAGGGTGGATCTCTCCCCTTTTCCCTGGTCTTGGGACTCCTTTTCCCAACAACCTGGGACATCAATTTAACAATTTCAAATGTACATCCAAGAGAAAAAACTTTTTTCTAAACTTCTTAACTTCACATTTGTCCCTAGTCTATCTGCCCTAACAGATTTCAAATCAATTACAGACTACTCCAGGAAACACCAGAACCAGTCACAGCTGTTTCTTTGGAATCTACATCCTAGTTCAGCCTCACAGACTACACTTGCTTAGCATAGGATGGTTCCACAGAACCTAGACATCAGACTGACACAGCCAATTCTTCCCAGTCTTGACCAACAACCCAGCTTTCCTGTGTCCTCTAACAACTATGCATCGATGACAGCAGGAAGCAGACAGAGAAAATGAGGACCACTGACAAGATACCAAATGACTCAATAATAAAACAAGAAGGTGGGACCAAATGGACTCTGGCCATCTCAAGCATGGCAAGCATGCCTGTGCCAGCCCTCTCCTTTCTCCCTTATTCCCTCTGCTTTGCTAAAAACCATTAGATTGAATTCCAAAACTAGCCACCAAGGTCTATTCCCTTATTTGGTCATTTCCTCTTCCTGAGGCTGACTACCACGGTCCAGCTATCACATTATTAAAGTCCAGCAACCAAAAGTCACCTTTGGTTAACCTAATTAACATGCCCAAGTCAAAATATACCACTACATTCTAACACATTCTAACACAGACCTCCCCTTTTTCTCCTTATAAACATTACATGTACAAGGTCATTTGCTGCTGGTTTTTTCTGCCTGAGCCAGAAAGCTGCCATATTAACTCTTCTTCCCCACTTAATAAAGGATTTCTCTGTGAAAACAGGTGTTTGGTTGTAGTTTGTCTCTATCTGAGGGCTGTAAGGGAGCCCCTGCTGTGTAGGTGTCATCTTTAGTTAACAGTAAAGTGTGCTTTCTCTCTAGCAGAGAAGTTTATATCATTTATTCTCTCCAAACTTGCATTGCAAGTCCTGGAAGCCTGAAAGTGTGAATGAAAATGTTCCTAGTCTGACTATGTGTGGATAGAAAATGCTATACTTCATTTGATTTAATACCTACAGTTTCTGCCTCGTCTCCCTAGGCAAGACCCTGTGACTCAGACAGCAGGAACTGACAGCATGGTAACCAGTGACACGGCTGTGGGGTCTGATCTTATTACACACTGAAGCTGGAGTCTTAGACAGGAACTCTATCCTCTATCATTTTCCCTGGCCTTATTTATTGGTGAAACTATTAAGGCCGCTCCACGTAGATAAAAAGGAGTTTTATTTTATGGGGTAACTTACAAGTGAAGGGATAGTTTACAGGGTCTGGGAAAGGTGTAGCAAAAGTAGTAGTAAATCTTTGGGGCCAAGATCTGTTACAACAGTGGAATACCCAGATTAAAATTACTACACTCTCAGAACAGGAATACAGATCAACGTATGTTTCTAGGAATAATAACATAGCATGCTATAAAAAACAGTTACCAACCATTCAGGCTGTTCACAAACAGAGCACAACTGCTGTTGAACTCTCAGAAGTACCAACTGCCTTACCTTTAAAATGGCTAACTAATAAACCAGTCTGGGTTGGACAATGGTCATTGACAAAAAAGAAGCTACAAGCTTTAGAACAGCTGGTTCAAGAGCAGTTAAATACTCAACACATTGAAGAATCTACCAGCCCTTGGAATTCTCCTGTATTTGTTATTTTAAAAAGTCTGGTAATTGGAGAATGCTGACAAATCTGAGAGCTATTAATAAAGTAATTCAGCCAATGGGCTCCCTACAGACTGGGATGACCTTGCCCTCTCTGCTACCTAAAGAATGGCCTATAATAGTTATTGAATTAAAAGACTGTCTCTTTACCATACCCTTACATGAAAATAATATAGAAAAATTTGCCTTCACAGTATCTAATTATAACAATTCCCTGCCAGTCAAGACATATCAATGGAAGGTCCTTTCTCAGGGAATGTTAAACAGCCCTACTTTGTGCCAATACTTTGTGCCAAAAACCATTGAAGATAATTCGTGTAAAGTTTCCACAATCCATATTTATCACTATATGGATGAAATCTTATTAGCTGATCCAAAGTTAGACACATTGGAAAACATGTTTGAAGAAGTAAAAAAAAAGTTTTGCCTCATTGGAGACTGAAAATTGCTCCTGAAAAAAATACAAAGAGGAGATTCTATTAATTACTTAGGATATAAGATAGAGCTACAAAAAACTAGACCCCAAAAGGTACAACTAAGGAGAGATCGATTGAAGACTCTTAATGATTTTAAAAAGTTGTTAGGAAGCATTTCCAACTTACTGGGTATCATGGGAATACCCAAAGATGGACTACAAAATTTGGCTGATATTCTAGAACGGGACAAAGAATTAAGTAATCCAAGAGAATTGTCAGCCGAAGCTGAGAAGGAATTGGCTCTAGTAGAAACGACAATTCGAGAAGCACATGTGGATCATGTGGATCCAGAACTTAAATGCATTCTTGTCTTATTCCCCTCCAGACATTCCCCAACAGGTATTTTAATGAAGAGGGAAGATATTATATTGCAATGGATATTCCTATTACATAAACCAATAAGAAATTAAAGACTCACATAGAAAAGATCTCTGATTTGATTCAAAAAGGTAAACTAAGACTTTGCCAGTTGACAGGAATGGACCCAGCAGAAATTGTAGTACCTTTAACTAATGAGAAATTTCATCATTATGGAAAGATAATGAATACTGGCAGAGAGCCTGCAGTAACTTCTTGGGAGAGATTAACAACCACTATCCCAAAAGCAAAAGAATAGAATTCATAAAGAAGACTGAATGGGTCCTTTCTCACATTGTATGACAAAAGCCAATTTCTGAAGTCCTCACATTCTATACTGATGCAAATAAATCAGGGAAAGCAGGATACAAATCAGGAGACTTACCTAAAGTGGTACAAAGTCAATACAGCTCTGTACAAAAGGCAGAACTGTATGCCATTCTTATGGTACTGATGGACTTCACAGAACCCCTAAATATAGTCACTGACTCTCAAAATGCAGAGAGAGTTGTTTTACATATTGAAACTGCTAAATTTATTCCTGATAACACAGAATTAACTTCATTATTCATACAATTGCAGGAAATCATCAGAAAAAGGGAACATCCTATATATATAACACATATCAGATCCCATACAGGTCTGCCAGGACCTCTAGCACAAGGTAATGATGACATTGATCAGTTACTAATAGGTAATGTGCTAGAAGCCTCAGAATTTCTTAAGAAGCGCCATGTAAATAGCAAAGGTTTGAAGAAAGATTTCTCCATCACTTGACAACAAGCTAAGGATATTGTGAAAAAATGTTCTACTTGTTCCTTTTATAAGCAAACTTGCTGTTGTATGTTCTGTATGGCAAATGTGTTGCTCTGATTGGTCAATAAATAACACACTGATTGGCCAGTGGCTAGGTGGAAAGTATAGGTGGGACTAACAGAGAGGAGAAAAGAAAGAACAGGAAGGCAGAAAGAGACACTGCCAGCTGCTGTGATGACAAACAGCATGTGAAGATGCTGATAAGCCATGAGCCACATGACAAGGTATAGATTTATAGAAATTGATTAATTTAAGATATAAGAACAGTTAGCAAGAAGCCTGCCATGGCCATACAGTTTGTAAGCAATATGTCTCTGTGTTTACTTGGTCAGGTCTGAGCAGCTGTGGGACTGGCAGGTGAGAGAGATTTGTCCTGACTGTGGGCCAGGCAGGAAAACTCTAGCTACAAATGGTGCCCAATGAGTTGGCAAGAGTTTCCACCTAAAACCTGAGAAAAGATTCTAAAACAGAGCTAAAAACAGTTTCCTAATTGTCTCTCTCAAATGAGTGGCAGCTGCCAGTTTGAGCTACTTGTGGGTTCCTGGCATGGGTGCTCGACCTGCAGTATGGCGGGAATGAGGCCTCTGCAAGTGGCACATTAAGCTGCATGGTGGATTTAGCCTTTGCTAGTACAAAAAAAAAAAAAAAAGAGGTTTCTGGGCTACACGCTGCTTGGATAAAAGCATAGAACCATGATAGCTCCCAGAGCTGGCCGTAAATGTACCACCACCATGTTGGGAAGCTGAGGCAGGCGGAGCCAGCACCCATAGCGCTGTTTCAGTCTTACAAATGCTGCAGTTTAAAGCAATAGATTCACAATAAGACAGATTCAGATGTAATAGTTTACAATGTGTATAAAATATACATAGGCTTGAAAAAGACAAAAAAGGTGATATATACATTTATATAAACAAATACATAGTTTTAAAAAATAAAGTTTTTAAAGAGACAGTAAAATTAATATAAAAAAATAAGCCATGTAAAGATGAATATTACACAGAGAATCTGTATTGTCTTTGGGAATTTCAACTGCAGAAAAACATTTGATCGTAAAAGATGTTGAGTTAAACCAATATGTATATTTTAAAGATACCTTGACTTCAAAATTTGGATGTAAGGATGTGTTGCTTGGGAAAGGAGTCTCTGCTTTTGTTCCCACAGAAAGCCAAAGGCTATGGATTTGTTCCAGATTAAGATAGATCAGGTTTGACCAGCCAAGACCCCCTGAAATGTCTCTGATGACACCATGGCCCAGATGATCCAAC
The DNA here is from genome assembly GCF_949786415.1 of Peromyscus eremicus. Classification (NCBI taxonomy): domain Eukaryota; kingdom Metazoa; phylum Chordata; class Mammalia; order Rodentia; family Cricetidae; genus Peromyscus; species Peromyscus eremicus. Next base: position 188,460,135 of record NC_081416.1, on the reverse strand, counting down.
ATCCAGAATGGTTCAAAGGCAACTGGCTCAGACAATACAGCCTCATGGACTATTCCATAATCCTTAAATATTCTTTGTGTCCCCATAAGATATAGCGCCCCCCTCCAGCAGGAAGTATTAAGAGAAGCTACGCCCAAATTTCCAAATTATATGTAATTTTACTTTGTTAAGATTAAAACCTTCATTTTGAAAAAAAAGGGGGGGGGAATACTGTGGGATGTAAATAGCAAAGGTTTGAAGAAGGATTTCTCCATCACTTGTCAACAAGCTAAGGATATTGTGAAAAAATGTTCTACTTGTTCCTTTTATAACCAAACTTGCTGTGGAATGTCCTGTATGGCAAATGTGTTGCTCTGATTGGTCAATAAATAAAACACTGATTTCCAGTGGCTAGGCGGGAAGTATAGGCGGGACTAACAGAGGAGAAAAGAAAGAGACACTGCCAGCTGCCACGATGACAAACAGCATGTGAAGATGCTGGTAAGCCATGAGCCATGTGTCAAGGTATAGATTTATAGAAATGGATTAATTTAAGATATAAGAACAGTTAGCAAGAAGCCTGCCACGGCAATACAGTTTGTAAGCAATATAAGTCTCTGTGTTGACTTGGTTGGGTCTGAGTGGCTGTGGGACTGGCAGGTGAGAGAGATTTGTCCTGACTGTGGGCCAGGCAGGAAATCTCTAGCTACACAAACTCCATTACCTACATGGAGCAATCCAAAAGGTATACAAAGAAATGAAACTGGGCAGATGGATGTGTTTCCTTTTGCAGAATTTGGAAGATTAAAGTATGTACACCATACCTTTGACACCTATTCAGGATTTCAGTGGGCAACTCCTACGAGTTCTGAAAAGGCTGATTCTGTGATTACACACCTATTAGAAGTTATGGCCATCATGGGAATACCTGTACAAATTAAAACAGACAATGCCCCAGTATATGTCTTCAATAAAATGAGACAGTTCTTTGCTTATTACAATATAAAGCATGTTACAAGTATACCACACAATCCCACAGGCCAAGCAGTCATAGAAAGATCCAATTGAACTTTAAAGGATATGCTAAATAAACAGCAACAGTTAACAATGACTCCTAGAAATAGATTGCATAGTGCTTTATTAACCTTGAATTTTCTCAATGAAAATTGAGAAATAGAACTGATGAGAATGGAACAACAGCTGTGGAGAGACATTGGACAACAGACAAAACTCCTGAACTAAACCAACCGGTTTATTTCAAAGGTGTGTTGACTTCAGAATGGAAACCTGGATGTGTTCTACGTTGGGGAAGGGGTTTGGCTTTTGATTCTGCATGATAAGAAAAGCTATGGATACCAACAAAATTAATAAAAATTTGATTTGAACTGGAGAAACCCCTTGAGGAGAAGAAGTAAGAGCTCATCCACCAATGTGACATCTCTACAAGTTGTAAGAAAAATTTAACAATCAAAGACTGGGGTAGGCTTCTGTTTTTGTCTTTCCAGGGTAATGGAAATACCTGTCTTCCAGAAATCATAAGGCCTTGGCTATCCAGATGTTTACAGCAGAAAGAAAGAATCTATTGGTATCAAACTACACAGGGTAAAATCTCACTGTCTAACATCTATATCTCTATCAATCTAGAATAGTTGTGGTTCCAATTCAATTATAAACCAAGCTGGCTTTGGAGATGGAATTGGCTCACTCCTTCTCTAAACCCAAGCATATTGCTACAAGAAAAGGTTGAGAGATTCTTCAGTCCCATATCAGAAGAGCCCTCTGGTGTGGGACAGAAGGAAACCAATAAAAAGGGACCACTGTCTTCAAGAGTCTAATTCTCTCCATGCTTACTCTTGATTTCTCAGAATCCTTTCTTACATGTCATGTCATCTTTAAACCAACCTTTCCATTTTGATAAAAAATAAGTTTTTCCAAGAGCAATCTTCAAAGTCTCTAGAAGGAAGATGGGGCCCCAACAACAACAACTCTACCCAATCCAGAATGATGCCATGGTAATCATCATCATACTACACTTCTTTCCAGAATTTCAGACAATCTTACCCATTACTCTGAGACTTCCTGCAGAACCTACCATTAGTCTAACTGAGATTTAACTATCTGAGCTTTCTTACAGTACCCAACAGAGATACCATCACCCCCTAAACAACAGGAAGCAATTCTAAAAAAATGACTCCCCTTCTCCCTTAGGTTTCATAATTCTCAGGGTTATAGATGATGGTTATAAGATTGGGGGTGGAAGAAAATACTAAACTCGGTATTCTCCTTAAGAAAAGAAAAAGTGTCTAAAAAAGGAAAAGAAGAAATGGAATGGATAAGTATAAGATATTATGGAAGAATATTGTATATACTAGTAAACAAATTTAGTAAAATAGCAGCCTTAGATAATTTACATTGTAATTTGCACTGTCATGAATTCTTATATGTTGATACAAATATAAACTATTTTTATATTCCTGTTTAAGATAATTTGTATATTGATACAAATACAGAACTATATTTGTTATAATGTACACATATTTTTGCTCTTATTTGAAATATTTGTATATTGATACAAATGTCAATTTGTATCTGTCATACTGTATGTATGTTCAATTTCTGTTTAAGATTTATTTATATTTAAGATTATTGTCATATTTAATATTGCACTATACATTCCTACCTCTGTTATAAATAACTTGTATATTGTCACAATTTTGAAGTCATTATCCTTTACCATACATTTGCTTATAAACTGTCTACCTTGTTTACATGAAGCCTTAGTCCTTAGGTTCTTTAGGTAGATAAGACTTATAGATTTATAGTCACCTATGCTTGTCATCTCTATAGTTATGTTAGTTATGTTATCCATATTTACAGATACATAGTTCAGATGGACAGGTAATCTTCAAACACTTCATAGACCTAGAGAATATGGCATTTAAATAACTTAGAATTCTGTTGACATGAGACACAATTGCTCCTGACAGCACCAATTTGATCCCGAGAGAACATTGGGCTTCTAAGACATTTCCATTTGGAAGTTTGTCTTCTTGGCACAAAATGGCCTACTGGGCAAAGAACTGCCCTTGCCTCAACTGCTGACAACATAAGTGCTGTCCTTCTGAACAAGGGAGACACAAAGAAAAGTGACTTCTGAACTCTGCCAAGACAGGGTAAGATGGTCTTTCAGAATTCCTGCTTCTGAAAATGGTCTGTCAGATACTCTAGGCCTGTAGCCAATTTGAATGCACCAACAATGCTGAGAAACATTAGGTGACTGTCCAGGCTGCCAGCTGCTCCATCTACTCTTGCAAGACTTCTGAATGTTGCTTGCATCCATCTTCCATTTCTCGAGGTCTCTGATGTAGTTGAAGACTAGTTATACTTTTCCTTAGTTATGATAAGAGATAAGTTAGATATCAAACTTTACACTCACAAGTATAGGATAGATAGGATATCTTATTTAATTTTGCCAAATAGATATTATAAATAGACTAGATATTATAACTGCAATTCCTTCTTGATAATTGTTTTGTTATCTGTAATTCTACTATGTGAAAGTTAAAACCTCCCTTTTTGAAAAAAAAAAGAACAAGGGAAGTGCTATAGGATGTTCTGTATATTAAATGTGTTGCTCTGATTGGTTAATAAATAAAACACTGATTGGCCAACAGCCAGGCAGGAAGTATAGGCAGGACAAGGAGAGAGGAGAATTGTGGGAAGTGGAAGGTTGAGGCAGAGAGATGCTGTCAGAAGCTGCCATGAGAAGATGTAAGGTACCGGTAAGCCATGAGCCACATGGCAACTTATAGACTAATAGAAGTGGGTTAATTTAAGATAGAAGAACTAGATAACAAGAAGCCTGCCACAGCCTCACAGTTTGTAAGTAATATAAGCGTCTGCGTGATTATTTTATATGTGGGCTGTGAGACTGTGGGGGCATGGTGGGAGCTGGAGAGAAAAACTCCAGCTACACTTGTTTTATAGGGATCAGGTTGAAAAATGAAAGACCTGATTATGATGCACTTGAACATAAGCATCTATTTTTTTTTTTTTGAGACAGGGTTTCTCTGTGTATCTTTCGATCCTGTCCTGGAACTCACTCTGTAGACCAAGTTGGCCTTGAACTCACAGAGATCCACCTGCCTCTGCCTCCCAAGTGATGCCATTAAAGGCATGTGCCACCACTGCCCGGCTCATAAGCAACATCTTAACTTGCCTGTGTATAGGAGTTTCCCTAGACAATGGTAATATTAGGACTGAAAGAGAACCTCACATTTTTCAATGCAAACTTCTTTTCTATCTACACAGAGTGGGCATAGATGTGTCTGTTGGCAGCATCTACCTCCTGAGTGTATCCCAAGCCATTGTCATAAACCCCAGTAATGTCAACAGAGCTTAAATAAAGCCAAAGCTCACAGGAACATTGGCACTTTGGAACATTGGGGATCAATCCACTCAAGACTCAGCAGTACCACTCTTGGTGTACACCCAAAGGATGCTCAATTATACCCAAGGACTATTTTTATAGATGCTTCATTTGTTACTTTGTAATTTATGTCAAATACTCATTCAGAACTACATTGTCATATGGGCTATTAGCCCTGGGAGGCTTTTTAAGCAATATGTGATTCAAAGTTTGATTTCTGTATATTCCCTGAAAATTATACTGGGATGTGTAAGGATATTTTAATGCAGGTATTTATGTTAATGAGCACATGACTTGCATGCTTCCAAACTTCCTCCACTCCCTTTCCTATCCCATTAGTTCCTTTTTTTGTCCCTGAGCAATTTTCCCATTACTTCATGCTGTCTGTGTATGTAAGTGTGTGTATAATTTTATCTAAGTGTATGAGTTTAAGAAGAGAACATGAGAGTAAACCTGTAATATGTGTCTTTGGGATGCATTTAATTTCATATATTCCCTTCATTTACATTCACTTTCCTGCAAATGACAATGTTATTCTCCCTTATTAATGAGAATAACTTACTGTATGTTTGTGAATCACATTATCTCCACTCATTCCTGTATTTATATACATCTAAGTTGTTTTCATCACTTGGATACCAGAAAATCTTTTGTAAACATGGATGTACAGGCATCTCTGTGTTACGTTGAATTGGAGTATTTTGGGTGAATACCTTGGAAAGTAAAGCAGTGTCATGTGGTAGGTTTTTGGGATGGTTTTTTGTTTTGTTTTGTTTTGTTTTGTTTTGTTTTGTTTTGTTTTGTTTTTGTTTTTGAGGAGATTTCCCACTTAAATCCACAATGGACTGAATATTTGATATTACCTCCAGAAGTGTGTAAGGTTTCTGTTCTGCTCCTTTTTTCTCCAGCTTTATTTGCATTTTTTCCTCTTAGCTATGTACATTTGAACATGGGAAGAGGTGAAATATAATTGTAGATCTAATTTGCATTTCTCTGGTGGATTGTAAGGTTGAACAATTTTTCATATGTACACTGGCCACTGGTTGATTGAAAATATCATATTTTATTATGATGTTTACTGTTAGGATTTCTTATATATGCTAGATATTAATACTCTTAGTTGTGTAGCTAGCAAACATTTTGACATTCTACAGTCTATCTCTTTAATTTACTGTGTGTTTTCCTTTATTTTCAAGATTTTATTATTTATTATTAATCAGTAATTTGACAATTTCATGTATGTATATAACACATTCTGTTCACTCTCTCCATCCCTTCTTATTGCCCTCCCATCCTTGTTAAGCCTCCTCCTCCACATCTTTACTTTTCTCAGGTTCATGACTTTTGGTGTTGTTCTGTGATCTGTTTAGATTAGCCAATGCCTTCTGTGTTACTTGGATTGGAACTGTCCATTTTATCTAAGTGGGGTCAACAAATTTTAGACAACTATCTTCCTAACTTATCAATACTAAAGATTTCAGCAGTAAGACATAGTTCTTCTGAGTTCTTCCTTCCTTCCTACCTTGATGATGGCCCATTCTTGTGCAGACAAAGTGCAATTCTCTATAAAGGTTGAGAATTCATGACTCTGAAGCTATGTATTATGCTAAAGATGGAATAGTGCAGCTCTATCTTCACTTAACTTTTGAATCTTACATTATTTATGTCATCTCCTCTTGAATGCTTTCTGAGCTTTGGAGAGGAAGGTATACATGTCTTGCTAAAGAATAAGCACTAGCTCTAACTTATTCTCAGCTCCTTTGAGGCCATTTTTCTATGAGTTCATTGTAGTTCACTGGAAAAAGACCCTTCTCTGAATATGTCTTAGCATTTTCATTGTCTTCTGAAATTAGTGCATGTATTTAGAATGTGGTTCTGTGAAGTGTCACTTTACCTAAGCAGTAGAATTAATTCCCCCTCGTGTCCTTTGACTTTTGTTACCAGGGACTTTTGAGCTGGTCTACAGTAACGGGTACTGGTTCCCTTCTGGGATGTCTGTCACACATCCAATCAAATAGTGGTTGGTTATCGCAAAACCCTTCAGCTATTATGGTACAAATGGGAATAGCTTACTTGTCAGGTAGATATCATAGTTTTTAAGGTTCATAGCTGAGTAACAGCATGGATAACTTTTTCCACTCAGCAAACTGTGTAAAATCTTCTAGCACCATGAGTTCTCTCCTGCAGGAAGGGGTACTCTAGCCCAACCCCATCTTTATTTTCCTATCACAAAATCACAGTATGTGGTGTCTATAGCAATTATCATATAAATCTCATGGTCCAACAGGAACAATGGCAATGTTGTATTGATGGAATATCTAAGGTCTCCCTGGAAAACAATGCAGAATTTTCTAACTCTTAGCCAAGGGTTTCTAAAAATGCATATATAATTTACATGTGTTACATAAACCTAAAATATTTTAACTTGGCTATGAAGAATAAAAGAAAGTTATGGAATTTGCAGATAAATGAATAGAACTGAATAGAACATTTATATTGAATGTGGTAATGAAGGTACAGAAATACAAAAGCCACACAAATTCTCTCATAGGTTAGTCATAACTTCAAGTCCCTACTGTCCTGTGTTGAACTTATAGTTCCATAGATGCCTGAAATGTAGAACGAGAGCACTGGGAGAGGGGTGCTTTAAAAGATGGTTAGTAGATCATCATAGATATTCTCAAAGTACAGATAAGAAAAATTAACCTCTGTGGAAAGGCAGAAGTGGTGGTCAATAGGAGAAATGAGAGTACAAGAAGGCAAGAAGGAGTGTCCATTTAGAAAAAGGTTGCATGAGCATCTGATGACCTTCAAAAAACAATTTAAATTGGAATCGGGACAATCTGCAAGGCTGTTGAAACATTTCACTTTCATGAAATGCCACTCATCAATTTTGGAAATTGTTCTCTATGCAAATGTAGTCATTCATACAGTCCTTGCATTTGGTTGTATCATGAAGATTTTCTCCGGCTTTCTCCTCTGAACTTTTAGAATGCCATGGCTTCCAGTTGGTTTGTGTTGATTTGACTTTTGAATAGGTCAAGATTGTAGGAATCCTGTTTCATTCCTCTAAATATGGATACATATTTTCCAAAGTAAAACAGTCTGTCTTTGCTCCTGTGTGTATTTCTACAAGCAGTTCAAAATCAAGTGACTGTATTTGTGGAGATTAATGTCTGAGTCCCCTAATTTTTTTAATTAAATTCCATGTAAATTTTTGATATATCATTAGTTTTTATCTATGGCTCTAAACTTCACTTAATTAGGTACAGTGATTATTGTAACATACTCTGAAAACATTACCATTGATTTAAAAAGATTCTCACCTGTCTCATTAATACTTTGTCTTGGAGCCACACTTCATGTCCAGTGTCTTGCTCATTCTATCCCTGATAGCATTTCTCAGTATGATCAGTGCTGTGGCATGATGTAACAAAACTATGTGAAGAAATACATTTCTTTAGAAGAGGAACAATTGGGTAACACAATAAAGTAGGAAGTAACAAGAATGTACATATCTCTATACAACAGTTACACTAGAAGCTTCTATCTCAACAGATGTATCTATGACTCTGAAGTGAAATGTGTGTATTAAAATATCTATTTAACAGTCAACATGGTAAATGTCAGATGTTCTCAACTCTTGGTATGTAGTGCATACACACCTCACACCTTCAGTATCCTGGCTCATAGGTCTGTGCCTAAGGACCTGAAGTCATTCTCCACATCAAGGAAAGCCATGAGAGTATTACAACTATGTGTGTGAAACATCTTCTGGCTCTATTTCTTCTTACTTCTCCCTCTAGTTTTGTAGGTGCTCACATAGACACCTGTGTCCACTGGTACACACTTTCCCATAAAATCACAGCCTACATTCTTTTTTTTTCTAAAGCATATAGTTTTCTAACCTACACATAGTCTATACATAGTAGCAAATTTTACCCAATTGACTAGAGATTTATTTGTTGTAAATACTGTATAGATTGGTTTTCTGTTTGTCTGTTTTTTTTTTCTCTTCCTCTCTTTGCTGATACTGATTTGCAGTTTTTTTGGCTGTTTTGGTTTTATAATGAATTTATGCTGTTTTACTGGGTATGAAAAGAACCTTCTGTGACCTGAGCTGCCCCCTGTCCTTCTGTGACTGTACTGTGCGCTGTAAGGGACACAGAATAGCAGCATCACTTTGCATTCCCTTCGGACTCCTGTACCCCCAGATGGCTGTTTCCTTCAGGGTGTGGGGGTTGTTTCGTTCCTATGCTTCTTTTCCAGAGTGTGGCACATCTACAGTCCAGAAAGGCTTTAGCCTGCCAGTTGATTTGAGATACTCCCTGCTACGCAGGGCTGTTTCATCCTGCTGAGCTGCGTTATATTCTGTACTGTGTACAATGAAAAAGTTTGCTTTCCTTTAAAAAAATAATAAAAATATATAAAAATGAATTTAAAAATTAATAACTCATTTCTTATGGTAGCAGAACTATTCATCCATACAGGTAACTCTCTTCAAAATCCTATTTCTTTCCCTTCAGGTACTAATGCCAAACAAAGTTGATGAATGATATTTTCACCCAAAATGCCATCTGCAAATTGACTCCAGTTGTAAAAGCAACATGAATAAATTATTTTGGACAACTTACATTTATTTGGTAAACACTACAGTGAATTTGCAGCATTCAGTTATTTTATGATGCTCTTTGAAAATATAAAAAATGTATATTTGTCCTTGAATTTATTCTATATATTATGATAGCACCCACTGAGATGAGGAAGGGAAATGAGATTTGTGTTGCAGGACACCTCAGACAATCAAAAAATACAATGCACATACATAGCACAGTTAAAGATCTCAGACAGATCATAAATACCTCCTCATATGTGAAAGTGAGATCCTGTGACCTCTAGGAAACAGAGCAGATAACAACTTCTCTGAACTCACAATATTCCCTTAAGAGCTAACAGCAGGAAATTGCAATTCTTCTTTGCTAATGGTCACCAGGGGACAAAAGTTCAGAGCAAAGTTCTTGCCTGCTCAAGCCTGCAATGTCCGTTGCAACTTCAAGTAAAATAATAATTGCAGGTCAGAGGGGAGGGGAGGTCACAGAATCACAGACCATATCTCAGGCACTGGCTGCCTTCTCTCCAGCTGACCTCCTCCAGATCTTTGTGGCCATGGAGCTTCGATCAGCATGCTGGGAAGAGATGGGGTGCTGAGAGTGTAGCAGACTGCAACCTGAGATCAGAGAAGAAAAGAAAACGTGCGAGTCTTGGTAAGTGATCACAGGAGACATCAGGAGACCACCTGAATGATGGCAAGGACACAGAAGACACAGAGAACAGAAATGGATCAGGGAGAAATGAAGTGTGGGGTCCTAGAAGCACTTCATCCTAATTCTGACTTAGCCCATTCCACACCGTCAGTGCCTGCTGTGCTCTGTCACACTGGAAAAGAAGTCTGGTGCTTAGGGGGTCTCAAAATGTCTCTGTAAGAAAGCAGGGTTTCCATTATGAGGAGATTTTAGTAGGGTGCCTGATAAAGGAGTGTCACTGTGGCCATTGACACTGCTTAACTTTTTGGGAAATTTATATCTATGAATATTAGTCTCCTTGGTGCTCTTTTGCACAGTGGTAAGTGTGCACAATGATGGACTTGGTCATAAACTCTACAGATGATTCTTTCACAGGGTATTGTGTCATAGATTCTGAAATGGGTTTGTATACATTTTTCTATAAAATATTTGTAAGTAACTTTTATAAATGAAAGCAGATTAAAAAGTACGTTCTCCGGGTGGTGGTGGAGCAAGCCTTTAATCCCAGCACTCGGGAGGCAGAGCCAGGTGGATCTCTGTGAGTTCCAGGCCAGCCTGGGCTACCAAGTGAGTTCCAGGAAAAGGCGCAAAGCTACACAGAGAAACCCTGTCTCGAAAAACCAAAAAAAAAAAAAAAGTACGTTTTCATGACAGTAAATTTCTTGTAATAATCATTTGTAACTCCATCTAATAAGCATAATACATTTTAGCACTTCCATTGATACAACTCATAACTTCATGATTGTAATTTGAAGCAGAACACGTTGCATAAAATAATGCAATCCTACCTACAGTTGCATGTAAATGTAGGTCTCATTTGCACAAAACATTTTCTCTGCCTCTGAGTGAGGGTGTAATTAATGGAAACAGTATTCTTAATGGTTTGAAAATACCCAAATTAATAAAAATGCCAGTATTTTTCCTGTAGATGTAGTTAGAGGAATTTAAATGAAGGCAGTTATAAATATTATTTCTTTATGCCCTCAAATACTGGGATTAAATCTTTTGTCACATATTTGAAAACATTCTCTTCAAATAGACTGTTAATTATGCTTGTGCAGGACATTGAAAATGGGAAGACTAAACACATAGGTGGATTCTATGGAATATCCTATACTCACTCCTAAATTTTTCTCTGAATCTAAAATATTCTAAACATTAATGTTTATTAACATAGTAATTACACTTCCAACTTTGTCCATGTTTGAAGTTTTCACTTTTTACATTTCATGTTACAATTACAGCCCTAATTTATAGAACTGAACGCTTGTGTCATTAGTCGCAAAATCACTTCATTTGGGTGTCAATACAGAGATTAGCTGTAATCTTAAATTAATAATAATTTTCTTGTCATCTTATCATATTTTACATGGATTCAAGCTTGTTTTTCACAGTAAAATGTGTGTCATTTGATTATTGGCCAAGTTTCAAAATGAGTCGTGACTGTGTTTCAGGGAGGAGCCAGGCCACTGGATATATTTTGTTCCTGTCCTGTTGAGATATTACTGCCCCTTTGCACATTCCAAAGAGTATGAATCTAAAAATATTGAAGCACTTTGTGCCCCATTCCACTGCCTTCATGTATGACATTCATGTCAAAGTGGTAGATGCCCTATAGGTTGAATGTATCTTGTGGACTCATTCAGAATTGATAATCACTATCCTGTGTCCTGTGACAAAGTGCATGTGGTCTCCACCTTATCTTTTCATGCAAAATGCTCAGTCTGAGTTCAGAAACTGGCAGCATGACAGACAGTGAGCTGTCTGTAAGAGTGGTCATCTTGTCTCTGACTATTATTGGATTTCTGGGGAATTCCTTGCTTCTCTACCACTATCTGTTTCTTTACCTAGCAAGGTACAGGTTAAGGTCTACAGACTGGGTTCTGATGCACCTGATTGTAGCCAACATCTTAACTGTCCTATTTAAAGGAGTGCCACACACAATGGCTGCTTTTGGATTGACAGATTTCCTCAATGATACTGGATGCAAATTGGTTTTCTCTTTTCACAGAATAAGTAGGGGTGTTTGTATTGGCAGTACCTCCTTCCTCAGTGTCTTTCAGGCCACCATCATCAGCCCCAGAGATTACAAGTATTCAGAGCTTAAAATAAATTCACACAAGTACATCCATTACTCTATGTACCTGAACTGGGCAATTCATTTCCTTATAAGCAGTATCAATCTTGTGCACATGAGAGCAAAATACGGAAATGATAGCACAGCAAGTCTGAAATCCTATTTATACTGCTATTCTGTCCGTCATGACCAAACCAGTGACTTCCTGTATGCAGCATTGCTGTCAGCTCCTGATATTCTTTTTCTGGGACTTATGCTATGGGCCAGTGTCTCCATGGTCATCACACTGTACAAGCACAAGCAAAGGATGCAGCAAATGCCCAGGGCCAACATCTCCTCCAGATCCTCCCCTGAGTCCAGAGCCTCTAAAACCATTCTTCTCCTGGTCATTACCTTTGTCTCCTTTTACACACTCTCTTCTGCCTGTCAATTTTTTGTGACTCTTGTGTATAATACCAGATTGTCTCTGGTGCATGTGACTGCAATGGCCTCTCTATTTTTCCCCACTGTTTGTCCTTTTCTCCTCATGAGCCATGACTCCTCCATATCCAGCTACTGCCTGCCCTTGAAAATGAACAGACATTTCCCCAAAGTCTCTGACCAAGAGTTAAATTGAAAGCTGCTGCCCAGTTCTTACTTTGTTATTGAGTCATTCTCAAAGAATAGTGAGAGTAATCACACTCATGCCACATGACTTTTGAGGCTATTACAGATGAACCATCATATTGCTGTGAATGCAGGTGAGTGTGTTCATACACACACACACACACACACACACACACACACACACACACACACACGTTATTTGGTGTGTAATTTTTTTTGCACAAGCATGTGAATGGACTTATTTAAATCATGACCATTAAACATCAAGGTATATATTTAGATGAGGGTGTAACATAAGTAAATATCAAAAGATAACAAAAAATTAGATAAACTTTAATTTTCAGATTAAAATAATTGTTTAAAAAGTACAATGTCCCTTTGTGTTGTGCTTTCTGGATTTGGGGTGATTGGCCCTGAAATAAACAAAACAATGGTTTAATTGAACTCCATGCTTACATCTTATTTGTTTCCCTGCCCTGCTGCATTCTATGCTGCTCATCATTGTTTTAAAATGAAAATTGACCATGCATTTACTTTCCCTTTGTGAGTGTGACATTGTATCTTTCTTCCCTTGTCACGTCCTCAGTATAAAGCAGACATATACACCTTTAACACCGTTTAATGCACAAGTGGCCCATCCAAGGCTGAAAGAAATTTTCCACTTTGGATACAGCTCTGCATACATTTTCCAAATGGAACCTAATGTAATTAGGCTCAAATCTGCCTCTTGAGTCCCCTCCTGAATCAACCTTAAAGAGGAGGCAATGTGAACTCACTGCACAGATGCTCAGAACCCATTGTCACTTCACATAAAGGATGTGTTTCTGTGTGCATAACTTGTATTTGACATTTACAATTTCTTGTGCTTTACAGTATTTGTTTCTATGTTTCTACACACTGGTGATAGAAATTACATCTGCAAATATTAAGGAATCAACATGGACTTTGATTTCGTCAGTGCTAGAGAGATGGATCAGCAGTTAAAAAATGTGCACTACTGTCACAGAGTTAAAGTCTCCATCCACTAGCTCACTCCTGCCTGTAACTCCAGATCAAGGCATGCGATGTCATCTTCTGGAATACCCAGGCACTGTACACATGTGTACAAAATTTGATAACAATGAAAGTACATCTTAAAAACACTTGGCTTTTTTGATCCACATGCACTGTGGTTTGGACACATTCTCGGTATCTCCCCAGACACCATGTATTTGAGGTGTTGTCCCCTCTAGGATGCTGTTATGCTGGAGGAAACATGACATGTTCCAGCTCCATCTCACCACCTGTCTTTCCCTGTGAGTTCTTCTGAACCATGTTCAAATCCAGAATGATTGCTTCTGCTTTGATGTTCTCACTGTAACTATGCAGATTCACCAACATACACTTACACATTCAGAACTATGATATAAATATATTTTCTTTTCTTCAGGAATAACCCAAGCTTATACATTTCATTCTGGAGAGAAAGGAGGTTAAATCAATATGTGTATTTTTCAACACAAAGTATGAGGTATGGGAACAGACATTTTGATATTCCAACATGTTTTGGTGGTAGCTAAATAAACAATTTCTGTGAAAAATGAATGCTCAAACTTGTTGGTTCACAAGTATTTCTGTATCAGCTTCAGAGTGTATATCAACAGTTTCCACAGATGATTCTCAAATCCTTACTCAGTAAATGCTATTCTTTTTACCAAAAATCTATCATTCATGAATTTTGATTGGCTACAAATACGTTTGTGTTATATACCTCTGCCTAATACTTCTAAAATTTCTTCTAAACTATCAAGGCAGAGGAAGAGTTAGGTTTTTTTCCAGGTATAAATGCCTCATTGGTTTCACAATACCAGATTGTAAGTCTTGAAATCACATACATACTGTCAACATGAAATTGACTCTGTAGGTTTTACTTTTTTAATTATGCAGTGTAGGGAGGGTAATAATAAAGAAAAGAGGGCATAAATTTGAGAGGTATTGAGTCAGTGGGACATAGAATGTACTGAATAAAAGAGAGGGGAAATATTATAGTTATATTTTAATTAAAATTAAAATATCAACTAGGTGGTGGTGGCTCACACCTTTGATCCCAGCACTCCGGAGGCAGAGGTAGGCAGATCTCTGTGAGTTCGAGGCCAGCCTGGTCCTCAAAGTGAGATCCAGGACAGGCAGGAAGCTTAAACAGAGAAACTTTGTCTCAAAAAACAATATATATATATATAATCTTATGCACAAATTATGTCATAATAATGCTCACAGTCAGTACATTGTTTCTGTCAGTAGCCATTTAATCCTTCCCTTAGATAAACTTTTACAGTCCAGTGTACCAGGAAAGTGTAGTGTTGATCTCGTTACTGAAACTTGTCATTGCCTCACTCAGACTGTCATCCTTCACACTCTACACTGACTTTCAACTCTCCTGCTATTTTTGTTCTCGCCGGTCAGTCACATCCATGTCACAGCACCTCACAGTTGATATTAGTCATAGGATCAAAAGTTTTGACTAGAGGAGGGCCTTGGTAAGAGTGTGAAGTCAAAAGCAGCAGTGATCTCTCTTCCCCAAGGCAAGAGCGTTCTCACAACCTGATGCACTGGCTCTAGGGTGTAGAGTTCATGGAACACTTGGCACCTCTCACTAAAATCCTCGATTGCACATCACCACTAATTCCAGGTTGTAGCACTTAGCACAACTGTGTCAAACTATATTCCAGCCACCACTTACGTCAGGTAGTTACATTCATGTATCTCTGCAGCATTGCATGCCCACGTCATAGAAGCACTAGTGAGATGTATGATATCTACATGTAACTGTGAGATATAAAAGTTAATTGATATTTTAGTTAACGATGTGGTAGCACAGACACAGAAAACTGAGGCTACAAACTGCCCCATGCAATTACAGGCACCTTCCTCTTCTTTCCCCAGGTTTAAAGGACAAACATGACCTATTTCTTCATGGTCACCCAGTTCTCTTACAATCATTTCTCACACACAGTGTAATATAGATGACCATGGATACACGGTCTCACAGAACAATCAAGAAGCCGTTAAGTTAAAACAGTGAAGCAGAATTGAAAACAGCACAGGGTGAAGCAGAGTCTGGGAATGAAAAAGAGTCTTGTTTTTCCCACTTCATTACACGCAAATAGGTTTTTAATTTTAATATTACATTAATTTATTTATGTGTGTGCGCCAAGGCACTAGTCAGGTGCTGGTCAGATAGTAAGAGAATTAACTTGTGGGAACTTCTCATTTCTCACCATGTAGGTTCTAGGGATCGAACTCAGGTTTTCAGCCTTGGCCACAGGCATCCCTGACCAGTGAATCCTCTCACCAGTTTGAAATCTAGCTTCAAAATCAAACCTCTTGTCCTTGGTGCATGAGCTGGCTTTTGGGAACCTAGGGCTTATGCTGAAATATTTTGCTCAGCCTTGGTGCAGGGAGGATGGTCTGGACCTACCTCAACTGAATCTACCAAGCTGGGCTGAATCCCCAGGGGAGACCTTGCCTTGGAGGAGGTGAGAATGAGGGGGGTGCATTGAGGGGAAAGGCTGGGGGTTGGAAGGAGGGAGAACAGGGGAATCCATTGCTGATATGTAAAATTAAATTAATTATAAAATAAAAATATTTATAAAAAACAAAAATAAAAATATTCAATCAAAAAATCAAATCTCCTCTTCCATGGGATGTGTAATGTACCACTAATTCCTCAAGGTGGCAGTGTCCGAGTTATTAAGCTGCATTGTGTAATTCCTGCTTTAGCTGCAGTGTTATTCCTAATCAACACTTAGGTATTTTTTGTTTTGTTTTTGAACTACAATGACATTGCCATTCACTTTAATTCCAAAGAAGGCAATGTGTTTAATAATTTCTTTGGAATATTGTATTTAAACAATTTCCCTGACTGGGATAATGGGAAGTTTTCTGCCTGGATATTTTCAGTTCTGTACTTCTTAAATCATTTTCCACTTTTAAAAATAACAACAGTCAAATGACATCAAGCACTATTTCTGGAGCACATTTCATGAATCAGTTAAACCTCTGCATCTTCATATACATCACTCATTTACTCTAGTGGAACTGGTATTCTTCCCACTTTATAGATAAGAACACAGAAGCAAGGGAAACAGGAAATTTGCCAAAGTCATAGTCATTGTCTACCAGAACCTGAGTTCAAATTCACCTTCTCTTCACAAATTACGTATTTTTTTTCTCCTTTGGTAATTTCTGTATTGTGTGAGGGCATAGGACCTTGACATACTGAAAGCCCTGCTTATTCTCTTTATCATACAAATTATCACCTTCCCCTTGTTCCCTGTTCTTTTTACTGATTTTTAAATTCATTTTATATATCAATCAAAGATCCCCCTCTCATCCCTTCTAGTGCTCCCCCACTCCTACCTTCTCCCTCCAAGACTCACCCCTCATCCCCTCCTCTAACAGGGTAAGTTTTCCCATGGGGGGACAGCTAAGCCTGGTACCTTCAGTGGAGGCAGGGCCAAGCCCTTCCCAGCTGCATTAAGGGTGAGCAAGGTGTCTGACCATAGGGAGTGAAATCCAGAAAGCCAGCTCCTGCACCAGGGATAGCTCCTGATCACACTGCCAAGATCCCTTCAATCAGACCCAGCTACACAGCTGTCTCTATGCAGAGGGTATAGTCAGGTCCCATGTAGGTTCCACAGTTGTCGGTCGAAAGTTTGTGAGTTCCTATGAGTTTGGTTCAGTAGTTTCTGTGGATTTCCCCATCATGATCGTGACTCCTCTTGCTCATATAATCCCTCTTCCCTCTCTTGGACTGGACTCCTGGAGCTTGGCCTGGTAATTAGTTGTGGATCTCTGCATCTGCTTCCATCAGTTACTGGATGAAGGCTCTATGATGACAGTTAGTGTATTCACCAATCTGATTACATCTGATTACAGGGTAGGTAAGTTCAGGCACCCTCACCATTAGTGTTAGTAATCTAAGCTGGGGTCGTCCTTGTGAGTTCCTAGGAATATCCCTAGTGCCAGGGTTGTCACTAACCCCATCATATCTCCCTCTATCAAGATATCTCTTTCGTTGCTCTCCCACTCTGTCTATCCCCCAGCTTGACCATCCTGTTCCCTCATGTTCTCATCCCCCATCCACTCCCCTCTACTGCCCACCCTCATGCCCAGTTTACTCATGGGAATCTCCTCTGTTTCCCCTTCCTGAGGTGATTGGTACATCCCTAGGGTTCTCCTTGTTAGCTAGCTTCTCTGGAGCTGTGGGTTGTAGTCTGATTATCCTTTGATTTACATCTAATATCCACTTATGAGTGAGTATATGTCAAGTTTGTCTTTCTCAGTCTGGGTTACCTCACTCAGGGTGATATTTTCTAATTCTATCTATTTGCCTGCAAATTCCGTGATGTCATTGTTTTTTACAGCTGAGTAGAATTCCATTGTGTATATGTACCACATTTTCTTTATCCACTCTTTGGTTGAGGGGCATCTAGGTTGCTTCCAGGTTCTAGTCATTATGAATGATGCTGCTGTGAACATAGTTGAGGAAGTGTCCTTGTGGAATAAGTCAGCATCTTTTGAGTATATGCCCAAAAGTGGTATTGCTGGCTCTTGTAGTAGATTGATTCCCAATTTTCTGAGAAACCAGCATACTGATTTCCACAGTGGTTGTACAAGTTTGCACTCCCACTAACAGTGGAGGAGTGTTCCCCTTGTTCCACATCCTCTCCAACATAAGCTATCATCAGTGTTTTTTATCTTAGCCATTCTGACAGCTGTAATATGGTATCTCAGAGTCATTTTGATTTGCATTTCCCTGATCACTAAGGATGTTGAGCAATTCCTTAAATGTCATTCAGCCATTTGGGATTCTTCTGTTGAGAATTCTCTGTTTAGATCTGTAGCCCATATTTAAATTGGATTATTTGGTATTTTGATGTCTAGTTTCTTGAGTTCTTTATATATTTTGGAGATCAGCCCTCTGTTCGATGTGGGGTTGGTGAAGATCTTTTCCATTCTGCAGGCTGTTGTTGTGTCTTATTTACCGTGTACTTTACCTTACAGAAGCTTCTCAGTTTCAGGAGGTCCCATTTATTAATTGTTGTTCTCAGTGTCTGTGCTACTGGTATTATATTTAAGAAGTGGTCTCCTGTGCCAATGCATTCAAAACTACTTCCTACTTTCTCTTCTATCAAGTTCAGTGTAAATGACTTTATGTTGAGGTCTTTGATCCACTTTGATTTGAGTTTTGTGCGTGGCAATACATATGGATCTATTTGCAATCTTCTACATGTTGACATCCAGTTATGCCAGTACCATTTGTTGAAGATGCTTTCTTTTTTCCATTGTACAGTTTTGGCTTCTTTGTCAAAAATGAGGTATTAATAGGTGTATGGATTAATGTCAGGAACTTTAATTCTATTCCATTGGTTCACATGTCAGTTTTTATGCCAATACCAAGTTGCTTTTATTTTTGTACCCTAATAAAATTTGCCCGAAGATAAGAGAACCGAACAAGCCACTAGATTAAACATAGAGGCCAGGCAGTGGTGGCACACACCTTTAATCCCAGTACTTGGGAGTCACATGCCTTTAATCCTAGCACGTGGGATTTCATGCCTTTGCTCCCAGTACCAAGTTGCTTTTATTACTGTAGCTCTATTGTAGAGCTGAAGTCAGGGATGGTGATGCCTTCAGAAGTTGCTTTATTGTGAAAGATTGTTTTAGATATTCTAGGTTTTCTATTTTTCTATATGAAATTCAGTATTGATCTTTAGAGATCTGTGCAGAATTGCACTGGGATTGCATTGACTCTGTAGATTGCTATTGGTAAGATTGCCATTTTTATTATGTTGGTTCTACCTACTCATGAGCATGGAAGATCTTTCTATTTTCTGCCTTCATCTTCAATTTCTTTCTTCAAGGACTTGAAGTTCTTGTCATACAGGTCTTTCACTTGTTTGGTTAGAGTTACCCCAAGTCATTTTATATTATTTGTGACAATTGTAAAGGGTGATGTTTTTCTGATTTCTTTCTTGGCCTGTTTATCATTTGTGTAAAGGAGGGAAACTGATTTTTTTTAGTTAATCTTCTATGCTGCCACATTACTGAAGGTGTTTATCAGTTTTAGGAGTTCCCTGATAGAATGTTGGGGTCACTTATGTAGATTATCTTATGATCTGCAAATAGCAAAAGTTTGAATTCTTCCTTTCCAAGGTGTCTTATTCTTGGAGCTAGAACTTCAAGTACTATATTGAATAGATATGGGGAGGATGGAAAGCCTTGTCTTGCTCCTGATTTTAGTGGAATCACTTTGAGTTTTTCTCCATTTAACTTGCTGTTGACTGTTGGCTTGCTATAAATTGCCTTTATTATGTTCAGGTATGTTTCTTGTATTCCTGATCTCTCCAAGACCTTTATGATAAAAGGGTATTGGAGTTTGTCAAAAGCTTTTTCAGTATCTGGTGAGATGATCATGTGTGTGTGTGTGTGTGTGTGTGTGTGTGTGTGTGTGTGTGTGTTTCCTTTCAGTTTGTGTACATGATGGATTACATTGACAGATTTTCATACGTTGAGCCATTGTTGCATCTCTGGGAAAAAGCATATTTGATCATGATGGATGATTTTTTTATGTGTTCTTGGATTTGATTTGCCAGTATTTTATTGAATATTTTTGCATCAATGTTCATGAGGGAGATTGGTCTGTAATTCTCTTTCTTTGTCTCATCTTTGTGTGGTTTGGGTATCAGGGTAACTGTAGCCTCATAGAGAGAGTTTTGCAGTGTTCCTTCTCTTTCTATTGTTTGGAGCAATTTGAGGACTATTGTTATTAGTTCTGCTTTGAAATTCTGGTAGAATTCTGAACTGAAACCAGCTGGCCCTGGGCTTTTTTTGGTTGGGAGACTTTTAATGACTACTTTTATTTCCATAAGAGTTATAGGTCTATTTAAATTCTTTATCTGCTCTTGATATAATGTGGGTATATGGTACCTATCCAGAAAATTGTCCATTTCTTTTAGATTTTCCAATATTGTGGAATACAAGTTTTTGAAGTATGACCTGATGAGTCTTGGATTTCCTCACGGTCAGTTGTTGTGTCTCCTTTTTCATTTCTGATTTTTTTAATTTAGATGCTCTCTCTCTCTGCCTTTTTTTAATTTGGATAAGGGCTTGTCTATCTTGTTGATTTTCTCAAAGAACCAACTCTTTGTTTCATTAATTCTTCATAACATTCTCTTTGTTTCTATTTTATTGACTTCAGCTCTCAATTTGATTATTTCCTAACATCTACACTCCTGGGTGAGTTTGCTTCTTTTTCTTCTAGTGCTTTCAGGTGTGTTTGTAAATCACTAGTACAAGATTTCTCCAACTTCTTTATGTAGGCATTTAGAGCAATGAACTTTCCTCTTAGCACTGCTTTCATAATATCCCATAAGTTTGGATGTGCTGTACATTCACTTTTCATTGAATTCCAGGAAGTCTTTAATTTCTTTATTTATTTCTTCCTCGACCCAGTGGTGATTCAGTTGAGCATTATCCAGTTTGTAGGCTTTCTGTAATTTCTCTTGTTGTTGAATTCTAACTTTAATGGATGGTGGTCCAATAAAATACAGTAAGTTATTCCTTTGTTTGTCTGTTTGTTTGTATCTGTTGAGATTTGCTTTGTGACCGAGTATGTGGTCGATTTTAGAGAATGTTCCATGGGGTTTTGAGAAGAAGGTATACTCTTTTGTGTTTGGGTGGAATGTTCTATAGATGTCTGTTAAATCCATTTGAGTCATAATGTCTGTTAGTTCCCTTATTTCTCTGTTAACTTTCTGTCTGGCACACCTGTCCATTGGTGAGAGTGTGAAGTTAAGTCTCCCACTATTACTATGTGGGATTTGATGTGCATTTTAAGAGTAATGTTTTAAGAGTAATATTTCTTTTACATTGTGGATGCCCTTGTATTTGGGGCATAAATGTTCAGAATTGAGACTTCATCTTGATGGATTTTGCCTGTGATGAATATATAATGTCCTTCTTAATCTCTTTTATTAATTTTAGTTTGAAGTCTATTTTGTTAGATATTAGTATAGCTACACCAGCTTGCTTCTTAAGTCCATTTGACTGAAAGTCTTTCCCAGCCCTTTACTCTGATGTAATGTCTGTCTTTGAAGCTGAGTTGTGTTTCTTTTATGCAGCAGAAGGATGGATTCTTTTTTTCATATCCATTCTATTAACCTGTGTCTTTTTGTAGGCATGTTGAGTCCACTGATATTTAGGGATATTAATGACCAGTGATTGTTAATTCCTGTTACTTTTTGGTGATAGTGTTGTGTGTTTGCCTTCTTTGATATTTGTTGGTGTGGGATTATCTATTGCCTATGTTTTCATGGGTGCATCTAACTTCCTTGGATGGGTTTTTCCTTCTAGTGCTTTCTGTAGGGCTGGATTTGTGGATAGATATTGTTTAATATGGTTTTATTATGGAATATTTTGTTTACTCTGCCTATGGCATTTGAGAGTTTTGCTGGGTATAATAGTCTGGACTGGCATCCATGGTCCCTTAGTGTCTGTATAATGTCTGTCCAGGACCTTCTGGCTTTCAGAGTCTCCATTGAGAAGTCAGGTGTTATTCTGATGGGCCTGCCTTTATAAGTTACTTGGCCTTTTTCCTTCGCAGCTCTTAATATTTTTCCTTTATTGTTCATGTTTAGTGGTTTGATTATTATATGGTGAGGGACTTCTTTTGGGGGTCCAGTCTATTTGATGTTCTGTAAAGTTCTTGTATCTTCATAGACATTTTCTTCTTTAGGTTGGGAAAGTTTTCTTCTATGATTTTGTTGAATATATACTCTATGCCTTTGACCTGGTATTCTCATTCTTGTATCCCTAATATTCTTAGGTTTGCCCTTCTCATGGTGTCAGAGAGTTCCTGGATGTTTTATGTTATGACTTTTTTGGATTTAATGTTTTCTTGACTGACAAATCTCCTTCCTCTCTCATATCAATGCCAGAGATTCTCTCTGTATTCTTGCACTGTAGTGTACTCATCTCTCCCTGCAATTGGTGTAAATGGTGTCTGTGTCTCAGGGAGCCACTCTTTGATCCAATGTGAGCTCTTGGTCCAATGGGATCTTGGTCCATACAGAGCTCTTAGTCAGATCAGAGCTAGTGGAGTCTGTGTCTCAGGGAGCAGTCTTGGTCTCAGAGGATGGGTGGGTATGGGGGGTGGAGTGGGACTTGTAGGTTAAAGGGTCCAGTGGGAGATGGGGGTAGTCAGGCCTGCCTTTGGGAGCCTTGCCTGCTGGCCTGCAACAGGGGCTAAAATGGGTCAAAAAAGGGTCTTTCAAGAACTACAGTGTCAATATCCACAGATCTAGTTTCAAACAGAGACTACTTGTAGAAAGGAAATTGCACACAATTTAAAACACAAATATTTGAACAAGTCAAGTGGTATACTGAAGTCATCAAAAGCCTGATAAAGTGTAGGGCATTACACTGAGAAAGAATCAGAAAAGTAACAACTCATTATAGCATAATGATGGTGATGATGATAATCTCCCTGGCAATCTAGACACAGAAATAAAGGGTTTCTACACTGAAAATTTGGGAGGATCAAAAAAAGAAGCCATCTGTTCTAATACAATTTCCTGCATCCTTTTATTCACCCTCATGAGTAATTCTTGCTGGTTCCTGTTGAACACATAAGTAGTCATATCTGGGTTTTTTTGTAAGTGTAAGCATCTTTCTGTCCATGAGCTGTGACTTCAGAGTATCCAGCAAGTGTATTTCCTTGGTGGGAGATGTACACTAACCCTTATTATCATGTAAGCTGAATGCTTCTGAACAGTCCTTATTGTGTATTCAATCATGCCCACAGAATTAAAAGTACATTGTAAACAGACTTATAGCTTGGTAACAATGGTCTTATATACTGGTATAAGGAAGATGTGTATCATCACTGTGTTTGTACACATGCCACTGGTAGCAGGCACCAGCTCATGCTTATTGTGCATCAAGTCATCTCTGGGAAGTGGTTTATGACATATGTAAACTGCAAAGGAAAAACAAAAGTAAATGAGTATAAATTTTAGATTTCAAAACAATGAATTTCAACAATAATAAACTGCTTTAACAAAACCTACTTTATTAATCATTCCTTGGACTGTGTGCTTATGTGAATATCCTGTTAACACCAGTTTGTCATTCATTGCATTATGTGTCTGTTTTAGGGCTGTGTCTGTATTCTTGAAAGCAACATCCAAGTGAATGTAGTCGGACAACGTTGGTAACAGTTGTCAAGGATTATGTTTCATGAAACAATGGACACAGAAGACTTATCAATTGAGGCCAGTTTGTGAAACCTGCTGTTTTTACTTTATTTTTCATGTATTAATGCATTTCTGTAATTACACATTTCATCTTCCAAAAAAACATACTGAGATCATAAAATAGTGTCCTGAGTTCACAGAGCCCTTAACATTTTTTAGCATTTCATGATGTTTCCTTTTCACAACTGAGATATAAACTGACAATCTGCAAATATAAAACACTTGTATGTACAACTGTTTTATATACATTCACTGCTCAAAGAAATCTCATAAAATAGACATAGTATGCACACAAAAACTGTACAGAAAAATATTTTCTAACTCAAGCATGATTCTTGATGTGCCTTGTCTAGCTGATATTCTTTCCTGTGTTGCTTTTATCTACATGTGAAACCACAGAATAAATCACAGTAAAAGAGCCAAAGTCTTCCATAGAACAATTTTATTGGAGTACTAGGAAAATGGTCCCATGCATAAAATACTCTCTTACAATCACAAGATGTTTTGATCCCTGGCATACATGGAAAAAATTTGGAGTGTGAATGTGAATCAGAAACCACAGCATTGGAAATAAGAGACAGTCAAAAGTCCCTGGCTTCACTGGAAAGCAAGCCTTGTCAATTAGTGAGCTCCTGACTCAGTGGGAGTCCTTACCTCAAAAAAATGCATTGGCAAGTAATATAGAAGGCACATGACATCATCTATCTGGCTTCCACTTGCACATACACATGCCTGCATGTGCACAATTTCATATATGAACGGAAACATACACACACACACACACAAACACACAAACACACACACACACACAACCAAAAAAATTTAGAAAATCTTAAAATATGTGGTCAGATGCAAATAGGGGTCTATCTTCTAAACAAGAAGTACATGTCAAGAATCTGCTCAGTATCACAAACATATCACAACATAAGGGATTAAATTTACAATTAATATAAAATGACTCACAAAATGAAGACTTTCCATTCCTGGTAGAATAAATACTGAATTTAAAATGAACTCAAAGGGTTAATAGAAGCCTTATGTAAAGTCACCAAAGTAACTTATGAATTAGGTGCAAAAAGTCAATAAGCGGACCATGTTCAGAAAAACAAACCAGAAATCAATTCTGAACCTGAGCTGGGGTAAGGAAATCTAGAATGTGTGAGTGGACAGGAGAAAATAAAAGTCCTGGTCAACAGGCTTAAATATGAGGAACATGGAGATCATTATCAGTGACGAAATTATACAAATATATATCACATGAAACTTCAAGGTACAAATATCAAAAATAATGGAGAGGTCGGAAAAGGTATCCTGGGGAGGTGAGTGCAAATATACAAAACATACAGTTTGTAAAACATGAAACTTAAAAAGTGATTTTTTAAGCAAACAAAATAAACCAATTAAAGTAGAGAGATGTCTTAGTTTTCTTTCTATTTCTGTGATAAGCACCATGACCAAAGGAACCTGTGAAGGAATAGGTTCATTTCATCTAACAGATTATAATCCATTGCAAAACAAATTAGGGCGGGACCTCAAAATAGGAACCTATAGACAGAAAGCAAAGAAGCCATGGAGCAATACCTCTTAGTGGTTTGAAGCCCATGCCTCACTTAGCCTGCTTTCTTAGAAAACCCAAGACCACCTGACCATAATCGGCACCACAATGGGATGAGTCCTCTCACATTAAACATTACTTAAAAAGACAATATATAAAATATAGAATTTTCTACAGGAAATCTGATAGATGCATTTTCACCACTAAGTTGGCCTCTTCCCAGATGGTCAGAGTTTGTGTTAAATGAACTGAAACTGAGCAGTAGAGGGGGCATGGATATCCAGTGGATGGCAAGGGAGGATAGAGAATAGGGTTGGAAGATACATTTAAAACTTCCCCAATGGCAAATCAGGTGACAGTGTAACATACTGGGGTCTTCATACCGACATATAGAAAAATGTAGCTAACCTGAAAGTGATGTGCCTCTTTTGAGCACAAAGATGATAATTTCTTATTTGTGATTTGCTGTGGGATGGTCTGTTTGTCAAGTGTGTTGCTGATTGGTCAGTAAATAAATCACTGATTGGCTAGTGGCTAGGCAGGAAGTATAGGTGGGACAAGGAGGAGAATAAAGCTGGGAAGTGGAAGGCTGAGTGAGAGACACACTGCCAGACACCACAATGACAAACAGCATGTGAAGATGCTAGCAAGCCACGAGCCATGTGGCAAGGTATAGACTTATAGAAATGGATTAATTTAAGATATAAGAACAGTTAGCAAGAAGCCTGCCACGGCCATACAGTTTGTAAGCAATATAAGTCTCTGTGTTTACTTGGTCTGGTCTGAGCGGCTGTGGGACTGGCAGGTGAGAGAGATTTGTCCTGACTGTGGTCCAGGCAGGAAAACTCTAGCTACAGTGATTCATTTATGATTTCTCAAAGTCATGAAACATAGAACCAAGGAAGATTAAACATTTCTACAGGAAAATGCTAACTGCTATATCACAGATGCTTGTTTGTGAGCATGCCTGAATTCTCAATTCAGTGGAAAATGAAGTGCATGAAGATTGGTTTGAGTACATCTTTTGATCCATTCCAACCTGGAATACAAAGGAATTCCAACAACGTGCCAGGCATAAGACATACATTATTTTACAGCTATTTTTATAAAGAAATAAATGCAAAACATTTTGAGATTGTCCTATCATGGGTATTGTCACTGTGTAGCATTGAAGCAGTGATGACACATGAGGTCCCCATGAGTCCAGGCCCATAAGTCTACCTCATGGAAGAAATTGGTAGTAGTTCATCACCTCAAATTCTTTTTTTTTTCCTTTTTTTTTCCCATTTGATGTCTAGTACAAATTTTTTTTTAATTTTATAATTTGATTTAATTTTACATATCAGCCATGGATTCCCCTGTCCTCCCTCCTCCTGGCCCCCTCCTCCCAGTGCACCCCCCATTCCCACCTCCTCCAGGACAAGGACTCCCCTGGAGATTCAGCTCAACCTGGTAGATTCAGTCCAGGCAGGTCCAATGCCCTCCTCCCTGCACCCAGGCTGAGCAAAGTGTCCCTGCATAAGCCCCAGGTTCCAAACAGCCAGCTCATGCACTAAGGACAGGTCCCAGTCCCACTGCCTGGGGGCCTCCCAAAGCAAATCAACTGTCTCACTCATCCAAAGGGCCTGATCCAGTTGGGGGCTCCTCAGCTACTGGTTCATAGTTCATGTGTTTCCATTCATTTGGCTATTTGTCCCTGTGCTTTTTCCAATCTTGGTCTCAACAATTCTCACTCACACAATCCCTCCTCTTTCTTATTAGCATCTTAGAAGCCTTGAAAACAGACTCAACCTCTCCTTACCATTTCTCAAGATTGTACTGCTAATGATCAACTGGGTTGGGACATGTCAGAGGTATGATTGTACCCAAAGGATTTTCTCCTAAGTGTAGATATTTAAATTTGTCAATACAACTGTCTTTGATTTATTTCTGTTATTGTATCTAAACTTTCATTCATATTCTTGTAAGTGACAAGAATAAAACCCATTGGTTCAGCAAGTAGTAATGTAGTATTATCCAACTCCAACGACTTTCTGTCATCAGTTCCGTATCCAGAGTATGCAGAAATTCTTTTTACAACTCTCCAAGAATAACATCTCACAAGAATATCTATGACTGAAATGTAGGGAGCAAGGCATTACCAAGGTCACCAAAATTATGTGGTGTCCATTTATTCTCTCTTTTCTTCAACATCTGAAAATCTCTTTTTCTTGTCTTCTATTGGGTTGGTAAGCCTGATGTCTAAGATTTTTTAAAATTTTTCTTCTAGTCTTCTATAAGTTTGAGTTTTCCTTAGTGGTTCCAATCTACTTTCTTGTCTTGAACACTTTTCATTGTTTCATATAGTAATTTCTTTTTGTTGTCACAGTCTTCTTTAAGGGATTTATTCATGTCCTTGAACATTATACATAATTTGTGTTTTGAAATCTTTGTATTATTCTTCAGATATATTGCATTTTAAGGGCCTACTGTAATAGGGTTATTGGGTTCTGATGGAGGCATATTGTCTTGGGTATTTATGTTTGGTTTTTTTGTGAATGCAGACTTATGATGTTTAATGTTTTTCTTGGTGTTGACACCAGGTTTTTTTCTTTTTTGGGATGATGTACCATTCTTTGATTGTTGTTGTCCTCTTAGAAATCTTGGCAAATATGATAGCTGAGGCAAGAAGAGATGCTGCCAGCCACTGTAATGAGGAGCAGGATGCAAAGTACCAGTAAGCCACCAGTCACGTGGAAAGGCATAGATTAATAGAAATGGGTTAATTTAAGATAGAAGAACTAGATAACAAGGAGCCTGCCATGACCATACAGTTTATAAGTAATATAAGTCTCTATGTCCTGACCATGGGCCAGGCAGGACCAGGAAAACTTCAGCTACAGATATTTTTTGTCTTTTTCGGTTTAAGTGGTATTGTTTTCTTTGGTGGTTTGTGTTTGGTTTAGAAAAGAGACCGAGAGGGAAAGAACATAGAATTCATGGCTTAAGAGAGTACAGAAAATCTAGGAGGAGGTAGGGAAGGAAAAATGATGTGATCAAAATACATTACATGAAGAAAAATTAAAGCCAATATGTACAAAAATGGAGACAAGGGTGAATTTTCATTCTGATACATGGGGGCTTTTCAATTTGAGGAGCACCGTTTGTTGAAGATGCTGTGCTTTCTCCAATGTTCATTGTTATCTTTGTCAAATGTAAGGTACCTCTAGGAGTGTGGGCTTATATGTCAGCTCTCAATTTTAGCCCATGGTGAGTGAATTTGTTTTTATGCCAGTAACATACTATTTTTCATACAACCCTTCTGTAATATAACTTTAAACCTGAGATGATGATATCTCCCACAGTTTTTTTTATTTTACTATATTGTATGACTGTCACTTAGAAGTTCTTGATTCTACAAAGTTCAGTTTGATTTTCTGAATTTTTTTGTCACATCTGCAAAGGCCTCTTCCGAATTCTGGTGTCTCTTTTCCTTCCTTGAGCATTTAGGTCCAACAGCAGAATATGCCTCAGTTTTCACTCTCAGGGACTAACCCAACTCTATTAATCTAGTCTATGTATAACACCCCATATACCAAGGGTTCTTATTTCTCAATGTTCTGTTCCTCTTGGGTTATTTATCTCAGCCATGCTCTTGATCTTCTCTAGCTCCTTCATTTTTCTTTTAGGTTTCTTTTTGGGTGATATGCCTTGCCTCCCTGTGACTCAGTCTCCTCCTCATATTCATACTAACCTTAACCTGTGTCTACTTCTATCATCTTCAGCCCCAATATCTCTTCTGCTTTCCTTTGCCACTTGATTTCTAAGTCTACAATCAACTTTCTCTATGACTCTTAAGCATTACTGTCCTTTATCCTTCATGAACCTCATGAGTTACTCTTACCTCCAAGAGCAAATGCTCCAAATCTGAGAAAGTAGTTACATAATATGGCATTTTTTCTCTCTCATACAATCTTTACATGCTCTCTTCTATGTTCTGCAAGTCTTGAAATGTTAATACATATGTCTGCCTACCTTCTATAATTTATGTCTGAGAATTATCCAATGATACCACATCAATAATCATTTATTTTCAGCAATTCAATGAATTTAACATTGTGCAATAGCTGCTACACACTAAAAGTATATACAATATATTACTGAAGTCAATGGTACAAATAATCTATGGTTATAAGCAACAAGGTTCAGGAAGCTGTCATCATGTTCTGTGATCAATACAATAACATTTGCCTCACCTCTAGGTCCTATGACATCTCCAGCTAAATGTCTCTAACATGGTCAGGAAAACTTCCTATAAAAAAGCTTAAATGCATTCAGGAATCATTTGGCTATTACTATAATTGCCATGCTACTATTTTACCCCTAGGCACAACTTACTCAGTGTACTGATGATATAGTACACCAAAACCATAAATGACTAAAATTCTCAGGGACAATTCACCTACATCTGCTTGAATAGTGGCTTCTGGGACTGTAGAAGCCAGCATAAAGGGGACATCAGCTCTTCTTTTGTTTGGCTTCTTCATTGTCCTGGAACCAAAGTTTTGTGTCTTCAACAATAATTACTTATTTTGTTCTTTCAATTAACCATCAACTATAGCAACAAAAAGCAATGTGATATGGAAGAGAAAATGGAGCTCACCTCTGTCACTGGAAATTTTACCCATACACTTTACAGCACCTTGACTAAATGTCCTTTCCCACTAATACAGAGTGCACTTTTCTGGACTCCTTCCTACAGTTTGACAATTTTCCACATGATTTCCCAATACTGTGAAACACTCAAGGGTTATAAACACATTTGCCAGTGGTCAACAGGATCTCTGTCTTCTCAAAGCAAGTACCAGTGGGTCTTGGTATTCTGCAGATAAAAGGTTACTACAATAAAATATGAGTGAGCTTCAGCAAATCATAAAAAGATCTCCTAATCTGCACCTACTGTTTTTCAATAGAGTCATTCTGAGGAGTATGTCAGGGATGCAGAACACTGTGACATCCAAAGTTGTGCTTAGAATAGAGGTTGTGTGATAATATAATAAACTTGTGGCATGTGCTTGGAAACATCAATGTTGATATTTCTCAGAAGGGAATTGGAAATGTCAAAAAAGAAACCTGATTAGGAACACAGCAATTCCTGTGACATTCCTCAATTTCTAGAGAAGAGTTAGGATAAATGATGTTCTCCCACCTCAGATGTTATCCTGAAGACAAATGACATTATTGTGCTTTACACAATCTTGGGCAGGCTTGTATAAAGCTGGCCTGTAAAGCAGGCTTCTCTGATGAACTGTGATCACATAACTGTTATCAAAGGAGATGTGATAAATATGAGCCTTGTCCTCCAAACCACACTCAAGTTGTCAGATTTCTTGAGTCCCCTGGTTTTGCTGCCTTTCCTCTGACATAAATCAAGAGATTCAACCTAGGCAATCTCTCCAAATCAAACCTCCTTACTCCACTTTTATTCTCCATAGGCCACCCATCTGTTATACTGTGGGATGCTGCTATGGCTGTGGTGTTCCTATAGGTGTTGATGGAGAAGGCCTGTCCTGACCAACTCAGCTCAGATGAAGGAGGTAACAGGGACATGCTAAAGCATGATGAGCCTTCTGTTTCAGTTCTGGCAGGATATCCAGCAACATATCCACTCACACTGTTTTAGTATATCCATGTCTCTTATCAGAATGGAGTACTGACAAACCATAGAGGCTCCCCAAATTTCTCCTCCTTCAGGAAGATACAAACTTCCCTTGTGCTAAATGTCAGGGTTGAGATGTATCTTCTATTATCTGTACATTACTATCCCACTGTCTGATTCATCTCATTGGCTTCCTAGACTATAGTCATCACAAAGGCCTCTGTACCAAGGGTCTCCTTTGTGTTCTTTCTAACAGCTAGCTTCCTCCTGCAGCAGTAGGGAACAAATACAAAGTTCCACAGACAGACATTATACAACTATACAAAGTGAGAAACCTTGGAACACTCAGCCCTAAACAAGATGTCTTCATCAAACCCCACCCCTCATGGTTGTGGAAATTTTTTGAAAGAAGAAGCAGAAAGAACCAGTCTTACAAGCCAAAGTGGATAGAGGACACCAAGAAAACAAAGCCCTCTAAATCAACATGATCAAGCTCATATGAACTCACAAGACACTGAGACAATACACACACACACACATACACACACACACACACACACACACACACACACACACACACACACGGCCACACACGTGTATATATATATATCCTACATGGGTATGCACCAGGTCCTCTGCAAATATATTGTGGCTTCCAGTTTAGTGCTTTTATGGGATTTCTGAGTATTTGAATGAGTGGCTCTCAGTTTCTGTGCCTTCTCTTGGGCTCTTTTGTAGCATGAATTCTAATTTGTCTTAATAATAAAAACCCAGAGTCAGATATAGGGTTTAATGCTAAAAGATCAGAGAGACAAAAAGGAACAAACCACAGCCACCTCCTACCTCCATGACTTCTCAGCCTGAAAGGGAGCTGAGCTCCTGTCTCCTCCCACCTTATTCCTTCCTCACTCCACCCAGCTGTATCATTTCCTGTATCCACCTCCCTAGTGCTGGGATTAATATAATACATTCCCTATGGAGGATGCCACTCCAGGCCACATACAGGAAGTTTGGTGTACTGGTATCCCAACTAAAGAGGTGACACTCTCGGTAGTTTAACTCATTTACATTTCTTATCACTTGTTCCAGGGAACATGCAACTGGCACTATAGGAAGAAGGAACACCATCTCATATAATACAGGCATAGCTAACCACATCCGTTGGCCACCTGTATGTCTTATTCCCAAGTATAGGAACTGTGCAGCTTCTCACACCCAGCAGGTCTTTAATTCTCCTTGTCCCTATCAAGATATCAATTATGCTGTGAGATATTTCCTGGGGACATGAAAATGTATATTCATCTCAAATAGTGTATTGATAATAAATGAAGAAAATGACCTCAGCCAAGTCTGTCTTAGTAGACCAATGAGATCAGTGTGATTGTTTACAGGAGCACAGGTGAAGGGTTATCATCTCAAACTGCGGCATCATCTGGGAAGAGTTCCTTTCAGAATACTGTTTCTCGTATAGAAAGTGAGTTCCAGGAAAGGCGCAAAGCTACACAGAGAAACCCTGTCTCGAAAAACCAAAAAAAAAAAAAAAAAAAAAAAAAAGAAAATATTCTGGGTTTCCCTCCTAGTACTAGTATCAACCAATATGGATAAATGAGATTTTCTTACAAAATGGCAATAGCAGATTATCTTTATTTATAAATGCATACCTAAAAGAATTAACTTTTAAAGACTACACTTGATCTCAACATTTTCCAATGTGAATGTGAATTAGTCACATCCTGTTCTGTACTGTTAGCTTAGAAGATATAAACAAGATATTAGTGGCAATGAATTTCTCTTCTATAATTAGTGAGGCAGCATTCTCAATTCAAAAATAGACAAATTGGATTTGGTCACATGACACATTAAGATAATAATGATATGGTATGATACAAGCATTCCTTGATGATGTATGGAAGACAGACATTAGAATTTCATCATCCATTCTGGTCTCCAAGGAACTCAACAGATAACAGCAGCTCCAAACTGCAACATTTCATTGAGGGGATAGCAAGAAACTTGTAATTGCTTTTAATATCTGACACCTGGGGAAGAGATGCTCAGAAAGTTTCCCTTACTTCATAAAAAGTTGTGTACACACTACTACTGAAGGTGAAAATTTAATTGCAGGTCTGAGGGGAGGGGGGGTCACAGAATCACAGACCCATATCTCAGGCACTGATTGCCTCCCTCTAGTGAATGTCAGGGACCATAAGACCCTGGATGTGAGATTGCCGTCCTGAGAAGGGAAACAGCACTTGGAGAGCATCCTGGGGAGTTTGTGAGTCTAAATCCACAAAGCAAAACTAATCGAAAGAATCCAGCTAAGCGAGACATCCAGAAAAGTAAACTTGGAATTGAACTAGGTTGCATAACAAAGCCAACTAGTAATTGAAGAAAGATCTGAAGCATGGGCTGAAGACACAGGCAAAAATAAACATGAGGTAATAGACACAGGACACAGTTTCTGTCATCCTCACCTTCATGAATCCTCCACTCACTGGACTTCTTGTGATTTACTCCAACTGATAATGAAAACTAGAATGCAAGGAGCTTAGAACTGTTGCCTTAAAAAGCAGTCTACTGCAAAGCTACGATTCTGGGAATTCTTCCTACTGATGAGCTGATTCTACAGTTGTTTCCCCGGGTGTGCTTCAGAGAGTGGGAGGAAGGTAAGGGAACCATGCAATCCCATGCAGAAAGCATATCTGCATGCAGAGTGCTTGAGTAGAAAATCTCTAACTGTCACAGGAGGCCATTGATGGAAACAGGGACTGCTTCTACCCTGAAAGACATATAGTCTGATACTATGATGAGGCAGCTTTCCTCCTAAATCATGCTCAGGAAAATAAGCACAAAAATAAGGCCACTGTTTAATAATTCAAACACAGGCAGTCAGATGTGGACCACCGTGTTTACACATAAATTCTTTCTTAATTCTTCCTTTAGTTAAAAATTATATGCTGGACTAATTTGCTACTTGAGGATACAATAATGTGAAGGAGAAAATTGAAAGTTTATTTAGCTATTACAATACAATTGTGAATCTAAAGCTTTTCTAAGGAATGCTATATTTTATTTATTTTTTTAATAGCACACAGTGGAGATTTATTCCCTTTATTTTCATTTTTGTGTGTGAAAGTCTGCACACACATCTGTGCATCACATGTGTGCCTAGAATGCTCAGAGGCCAGAAAAGGGTATTGGAAGCCCCAGAACTGTAGATATAAACAGTTGTAAGCTACCATTCGTGCTGAGAATTGAACTTGGGTCCTTTAAAAGAGGAGCCAGTGCTCTTATCTACTGTGCCATCTGTCCAGCCCCAAATACTTCAAGGTTTACAAAGCACAAAAATCTTGATTCCAACAAATGGTAGTGTGAGTCCAGCTAGACTGGCTGGTCAGCCAGGGCCAGAGTTCCTCCTGTCTCTGTCTTTGCTATTACAGGTGCCTGAGGCTTCATTTACATTCCTGTAGTTGGTGGAGGTGAAACTCAGGTGTACATGTTTCCACAGTAAGAATTTGAGAACCTTAGCCATCTCTCCAGACCTAGAACTGATTCATTTTATTGCTGAAAATGTGTATATCTTGACAAACATTTCTTCATTTCTCTTACTCCTCTGTCCTTGGGTTTTCCACTTTTCTACTGGGAGTCTCTAAATTAAGCTTTCATAGATTCTGTATGTAAGTAAAAATGTCTCGCTGCATTTGTTTATCTTAATTTACATGGTGCTTATCAGGTCCATCTGTTTTATTGAACATGACAGGACATTTAGCCAAAGTATTTTTTTTGGTTTTTCAAGACAGGGTTTCTCTTCAAAGTTTTATATATAATACTCACCTGCATGTGTGTGAAAGGTTACAACTAATTGATCTGTCTCATACAAACTCTGACAATTGTGATCAATCATAAAACATGGCAATTCCTTTCTTGGAAGAGAGAAAAGGAGAAAAGAGGGGTAACCTTTGCACACATGGAGCCTCTGCCCAGTAAGGATTGGTCCATGGCCAAGGGACTCCAAGACATTATGAGAAATCCCTTAGGATGAATGGGAGGGTTCAAAACATCTCATTCCTACTCCCATACCCTGAAACCACTCAAAATTGATCATCACCTTTGAACTCTTTGTCAGAGTTCCACTCTACATAGGTAGACAAGATTTATACATTTATTTGAGAACTTCCACCTTGGGTGAGATGAGTGTGGATAATATGGGATGTAAACCTTGCCCTGGAATCTGAGGTTTTTGAGAATTTTAGATCCTGCAGTGTGCTGGAAATTCACCACTAAACTTCCAGGCTCATCAAAGGTGCTCTCTCTTCCTTGTGAGCTACTCCCAAAATTAAAACCCAGAGATGTAGAAAGAAAATTCCTATCAGCCATTTTCTTAATGTTACTTTATTTAGTGAACCAAGAGTCCAGCTCCCAGAACTGCTACCCAGGATTACTCAGAAAAAGACTTCTCAAGAGCGGGGATAGAACGATTTCTGATCTATTATAAAGCACATATGATCTGAGGGTCACTCTCTTTTATTCTTCTTCAGCTCTAATTCTCTTGTTAGATTTGTCTCTAATTCTCTAGCTCTAATTCTTCAGTTCCAATTCTGTAGTTCTAAATCTTTAGCTCTAATACTCTCTATTCTAAACCTTGAGTTCCAATTCTCTCTAGTTCCAGTTCTCTTTAGTTCCAATCCTCTCTCACTTCTCTCATATTGCTGCTGCTTCTTCTTCTTCTTCTTCTTCTTCTTCTTCTTCTTCTTCTTCTTCTCCTCCTCCTCCTCCTCCTCCTCCTCCTCCTCCTCCTCCTCCTCCTCCTTTCTCCTTTTCTTCTTCTTTTTCATTTCTCACACTTTTCTCTCTGCCCATTCAGCTACATCCCTCACTCAGCACATACACATCTCTCACTACTCTCTCTACTACCCTAACAGCCAAACTCTGGACAATTTTATGTTACATTTTCCAGGTCCTACCCATTCTCATTACACATAAGTCACACAGTTTTTCTCAGACTAGGGATGTCACATTGACGGGCCAGTGAGTAACGATTGGCCATGCATGTAGCCTAAATGGTTAGGGTTCTCAGATAGAAAGTAAACAGTTAGTTGGCTGAACCTTGAGCCTATAAAATAAACTGAAGCTAAGACGATGTGCAGAAAACCAATTTCTGCAGAGAGTTATATCTACCAAAGTTGCTTCAAGTCTGACTTTGATTCAGCAATAAACACCTGGGAATTTGTCCTTGTGTATTCATCTCCAGGGGCAGCTCATCTGTTTTGAATTTCCTCTAAGGTCTTATAGCACAATGTGTAAAAGGCTGTCTTTTTAAATGAGAATACTGTTACTTTCCTATGTCAGTTAAGAAAAATATTCTAGTATTATTAGAATTATATATGTAAGCAGAAATCATCTTCCTGAGCATCCACAGCTATATGTGTGCCCAAAGAGGGAATATTTTCATGAGATAAACACACATGCAGTGGGGAAAATACCCATAGCTGTTATTAAGGAAGAAATGAAGTGGCACATGAGAGAAATTACAGACAGAAACCACCAGTCATTTATAGTCAGTGACTCTGCTACTTTGCCAGGTGGGACTCCCCATCAGAGAGTTATTCGTCTGGTGGATTGACCTGTTGAATACTCGTTGTCACCTGCTGTATACTCCCACAACCTCCTTCAACTTCACCTACAATGTTACAATTTAGAAGGAAAACAATACTGCAATGAATCTGACTATTGTAAACTGACCATTAGAGAAGAGATTAGTGATTGGTGACAATGAGCAATAACCTCCAACAGGCACATCATGAGCTCCTCCATCCTCAGCCCCATCTCTTTGCTCCTTTCCCTTTCATCTCCCAAAAGACAGGAGGACGTGGTCCTTTCAGCACATGAATCACAAGATGAGAGTGAAGCACACTGCAGCCAGGCCTGTCCACCTACATCCAGTTTCAGTCCCTAAGGAAGAAAGTAAATGTGCCATAAAGTGTTTTTCCCAAAGTCACAGTAGTCTATCTTAACTGTGTTCAATATGCATTTTCACTGATAATTTATAGGAACAATATTTTTGCTACTGAAATAAAACTGTGAGGAATTCC